>NC_133110.1:21915466-22215466 GCF_022965805.1 Primulina eburnea
CCTCATATCTACCCCGCATGGCTTCCCTTTTTCCTCTCCCAAATCCTCTACCTCTTCCATTCCTACCCCAATTCTCATTTTGACTCTCATCGCCTCCTCCCATATCATATTCCTCATCATCTCCACCCAAATCCCTAGGCTTAGATTTACCCCCACTAACACTAACCTCAAGTTTACCCAACCTCTCATGCAACGACTCCATTTGGGTCGTCACCATCCTACTAAAATCCCCAAACAACTCATCTATTTGGACCCTGGACAACCCCGAATTCGAACTATTTCCTACCTCCCTCTCCATTTAATTCCAAATTTGTACCTGCAAGAAAACGTTAGTATAAAACAAATGATCCTCACCCAAATGCTCACGATCACTCCAAATAAATTCACTCGTCTCTCCTCTCTTATTTTTTTGCTCACAACAAACACTCACTAGTCACTCCAAAGAAATAACACTCACACTCAAGTAATGTCACTCAGATTTGAGGGTTCTCTCAATAGCGTCAAGCTTTGTATGTTGAGTAAATCAAACAATCAAGTTTCAACTCGTGACAAATGCGACCGACTCACTTGGACTGTGTAGACAAGAAATTCGAATGTATGAACTATTTTTTTTTTGACTGTGAGAGGCAATTGAATATGATTCTCTAGAGAAAATAGAACAAGATATCAAAAAGAAATAATGGATAATTTTCGGATTTTTTGTACTCTTTTTTTTTTTACTGAGTACTACTCGAAAATCCCAAAAAAAAAAAGACACAAGAAAATTTTCGAGAATCACAGATTCACGAAAAATACGAAGAACGATAGAACAAAACAGATCTGAAAACAAACGAAGAAATAATACAGATCTGCAATTTAAAACAAGATACTTACTTGAATTCAATAAACCTGGCTCTGATACCAAATGATGTGAATCTCGATACGAATAAATAGCAAACACGATTAAAATGCAATCGCACCCTCTATTTAATTACGATAATAAGACTCGTGTGTTTTCCCGATCTTTTGAATCAAGTAATTGATGTGTTATTCACCTCTAAACTATAAAAGTTTAGCAACAAATAAACACGAGGATAACAATCGAAATTTGATACGAACCTTCGAAGAACGACGCCTACGACAATCCGCACAAGCACGATCGACAAACGCCACAAAGTTATAAACTTTGATAAGTTTGATTTGATTTAACAAAGCTAAAGCCTTGAAAAGTTGAGAGAAAATTCTCACAAGTTTGATAAAACTCAAAATAATATGTGTATTGTGTGTAAAATTTCGTCCAATATGGTTTACATATCAAAAAGATTACTAGAATCTAGTTACCTAACAAAATAAAACTCTAAAGAAGGAAATAATTCGCGCAGAAAACACAAGGCACGGACCCCGTGCAGACCTCCGTGTCTGGGTCCGTGTACACTCGGTAAATAGACTTCAGTTGGAAACAAGGGACACGGACCCCGTGCCTGGGTCCGTCGTCGGGTCCGTGTAGACACTTTCAATGGGCACCTCAAGCTGTATAGAGCACGGACCCCGTGTGCAGGTCCGTGTACGGGTCCGTGTAGACTCGGCCGGCTCGAACAATGCTTGAATCACATTCCGTTGGCATCCAAACGTGCTCCCAAACATCACGAACCCTTTGGAACATTGCTCCTTGCACTTAAGCCCTTCTTGATACATCATAGACCCATGCAACGCTCCCATGATCGCATCAAAACTTAGACATGTGCATCATCCTCGATGTATATAAGCACGAAAATTAGGATAATACACATACCTCGCGCAACGTCAGTCAGTGGTCATTGCCATCCTCACCATCTTCGTCATCCTGTGGTGGTTGGAACTCCCGCGGGTGGTATACGGGTGGCCACTGTGGAGGAGGTGGAAATGGATTGCCAGAAGTTGAAGCCGATGGAAATTGCTGAGCCAAGACCGATGTAAAATCCATCATTTATCCCATAAATGTGTCCTAAACCGAAACGCATCCATTTCTTGGCGTTGAACTCGCATATCTTCTTCCAACTGTGTCAACCTATCTCTCCTATTCCTTTGTTGCAGTTGTGGTTCTTGAGCTTGAGCCTGGGCACATCTCTCTGTAGCACTTCTGTTGAATTCCCTTTCTGCTCGACGTGCCGCAGCGTGTTCACCACTGACTTCCCCAAATGGTTGAATTACCACAATGGCATTCTTAGGCTTTAACAATTCTTCATTCGTTGCCCAAGTCACTCCCGCATTTTGGCATAATGCCGTGATAAGAGAAGGATGGAGAAGTCCACTAGGAGAGTTACCTCTTGCATAGTCAAGTATCGAATTCTGAAGCAATTGACCTAAATCAATTGCTTTCCCTGTCATAATGCAAAAAGTAAGGATAGCCCTCTCCTTGATGATGGTGGTGGTGTGTTCGGTCGGCTTAATCCTAGCAGCAATAAATGAATACCAATCTTTGGCAACAGTTCTCAGATCAGACTTTGCTAGGCTGACATGCACATCATCCCTCATTCTCCACTCTGCTCCCTGTATGCAAATTGTTTGAAGAATACTATTATAATCAACATGCTCGTTCCTGTATTCTTCATATTCATCGTGCATTATTGCAGGGATACCATATAACGTATTAATCATATGTGCATCAAAGGCGACCATTTTTACTCGCACAAACAACGTCAATTGATCATACCTAACCTTGAGGTTAGCATAAAATTCTCTCACCAATGAAATGATAGCATCTTGTGGATGCCTGCCAAAATCCTCCCAATGTCGATCAGTAAGCATTATTCCAATTTGGGATCGAGGAAAACTCATATCAAATCCCCTTTCTTTTATAATGCTTTTATTCAGAATTTTTCCATATTGCTCCTCCGCTTTCTCATCCCAGAACCTGCTTGCATCGTAATTCACAGATGAAGATGATGCACCCTTAGATTGTTTTTTTCTTGGAGGCATTGTGTCGAACACCTTTCAATCACCAACTTCTCCTCAATCCAATTCTCAAAATTCAATGATTCTTGCACTCCCCCAAACTTGATACTCACAATATCCACAACTCAACAATATACCCAACAATCAATCAACAATATCCACAATATCAAGAATGAACTTCACTAAATGTAATTTCCTTCCATAGCAACTAACACGAATAATTTCGATTCTTCAACAAAAATGCCATGAATTTGCTCACCTTGAGTGTGTTGAAATGTTTCTTGAAGAAATAAATCAAAGCTCCATTCAAATCTTGAAGAAATTTTCGAGCCCCCTTTGAACCCTAGGTTTGATGTTGAATTTTTTGGAAAGAAAAGTGATATTTGATGGAATGAGTGAAGCTATTTAGGTTTGGAGTGGTAAATGTGTTGAAAGAATTACAAAATTTGAGTGTGAAAAATGATTTCTTGAGGAAGGATTTCGAAATGGAGGAGGAAATTTTGAAAGGTGTTCTTCAATTATGAAGATTTCTGCCCAATTCTGTATATAAAACGTTCGACCGCGGGTGCGCTTCGGTAGAGACCGCGAGTGCGGTGTATGTTCGTATTTGTTTTTAAATTCAGCATTGCAAGACCGCGGGTGCGGTGTTGCTTCGGCACTTGTAGCGCCGGTGCTATAATGCCCGGAAATTTAATCCTAGTAATCGGTAATTATTGATTTATAATTTGATATGATTACGAAAGGATTAATCGGGACACGAAATAAGATTATATTTGAAGGGCAAAATTGTTGGACAGAACTGGTGGCGCCCGAGCAGTAAGAAATGACCGCCCGAGCGCCAAAGTCCAATAGCAATACGTTTTGGGCAGAGGAGGTGGCGCCCGGGCGGTAGTTTTTGACCGCCCGAGCGCCAAGGATGTAGGGCGAGGACAGAACCTCCCGCGCCCGGGCGGTAGATTTCAACCGCCCGAGTGCCGAGCCAGCGCCCGAGCGGTAAATTACCACCGCCCGAGCGCCGCCCAAAAGATTTGAAAAGTGGACACGTATCATTAACCGAGCACCTTAGAATATATATACGTAAATCCCTCATAATTCAGTGGAAAGAAAGGTAAGAATCGAGAAAAGGGGTCAGTGGAAGTTCACCGAAAATCCTTACGCCTTTTGTGAGAAATCCGTTTGTCTGAATTGTAATCCGACTTCAGTACTGAAATCCTATAGACGTAGACTACACTTTGACGTAAGTTTTGCTACGTTTTGACATGCTTTGAAATTATGCTATTGTCAGAATTGAATAGGATTCGTATATGATGTTCTTGACATGTTAGACATCGTAGAATCGAAGTCAGATTGAGAAACGGACTGATTATGGAATGGTTATGGATTTTTAGGGTATATTGACTGGACAGATTTGAATTGTGACAGGATTACGGATTGTATTAAATATGAGTTATGGATTGTAACTGTTATCTGATGATGTAGTATTAACGGGAATACTGAAATTGTACCGTATACCGTTGATTTTGAATTAAATCTAGATTGATCAGATTGTTATGATATTGACTGGTATATTGATATGGGATTATTGATATTGTCAATACCAGACAGGCTTTGAGTTCAAGACTTGGACTGAGCCAGGAACCGACGAAAGAAAGGTATAAGTCAATGTGGTATTGGGAGATGGACTTGAGTCGGTTTAGACTTGGGTTTCCCTAAATCACATACTTTACTTTATTGCATTTATATTTGCATTGATTGATTGATATACTTGTTTTCTTGAGTTATAGATTACAGGTATTAGAAGAGTAATCTTATGACAGAAGTGCCGTTAGTGGTGGGATCACCACGGGCACATTGCACGATGTCATAAGATGGTGTATTGGCGGTTGTGCCAAGACTGTCACTGGATGTTTGGCTATCGATGTGGATAGGATGGTGTCTTTTTCTATTACTGTTAATCAGTATTGTATCGATGTGGATAGATTAGTAGCTCTTCTATTACTGTTAATCGATGTCATATCGATGTGGATAGAATTAGAGTTGCTTCTATTACTGTTAATCGGTACTATATTGATGTGGATAGAATAATAGCTTCCTCTATTACTGGTAATCGATACCGTATCGATGTGAATAGAACTGGAGTCTTTTCTATTACTGTTGATCGATACCATATCGGCGTGGATAGAACTGGAGTCTTTTCTATTACTGCTAGTCGATATACGCATGCCAACTTCTGGAATCGGGATCCCTAGACTAGGATTGTGTCTAGTCTGAATGATGTAGCTACGAGTATTGTCGACAGTTTGATATTGATTATGTTTCAGACTTTGTTACATATATCTGTTACCTGATTACATGCTTTATATTGTTTATATGATTGCATGTTTCGTTGATTTATACTGGGATTATATTCTCACCGGAATTATCTGGCTGTTGTCTTGTCTGTATGTGTACGTGACAACAGGTGGGACAGGATCAGGGTCCAGGAGATGAAGAGAGAGATCGTGATTAGAGTGTTGGCACAGGACTTGGACTAGAGATAGGATTGAACACTTGATAGTAGTTGTCAAACCCTAGTTTGAATAAATGTGTTGTAATACAGGTTTTGTATTTTATATACTGATATGTATATATGGTTTAATTTCACTACGTTCTGCATTTTAAAAAAAAATTAGACCCTGTTTTTAATTGATTAATTAGTCCCAATTATGATTAAGAACTTGATTAGCGTCCGGGTCCCCACAGGTGCGGTCCTGTAATGTACCGCGGGTGTGATACTGTCTCGGCATTTTCATAAAAAAAAATTTTCTTGACCGCGGGTGCGGTGCTGAGGAGACTGCAGGTGCGGTCTTGTTTCGGAAAAAAATGTTCTTCTTCATTTTTTTAGTCCTGAGAATAAAACACGTGAAATTCATTAGTTTTGGGAAGATATAAGCATACTCTATACTAAAAATGCACAACCAAAAATAATCACGATACAAAACCAAAACAAAACCGAAAACAAAATGCAAAATAGAAACAAAAATTTAGGTTGCCTCCCAATAAGCGCTTGGTTTAACGTCTTCAGCCTGACTGTCAATTGTCTGATCAGTTGGGTTCGCTCAGCTTGACACTGTTGATATTCCTGAATTCAGTCCCATAGTACGGCTTAACTCGCTGCCCATTCACCTTGAAGGTTCTTCCATCACTGCATTTTAGCTCAATTGCCCCATGAGGGTACACTGTCTCCACCAAAAATGGACCTGACCAACGCGATTTCAACTTACCAGGAAACAACTTCAGACGGGAGTTGAACAATAGTACTTGTTGTCCTGGTTTTAGCTCCTTTCGTACAATGAGTTTATCATGCCACTTCTTGGTATGTTCTTTGTAAATCTTGGCATTTTCATATGAATAATTTCGGAACTCCTCCATTTCATTTAACTGTAGTTTTCTGCTATCGCCAGATTCTTTCAAATCAAAGTTTAACTTCTTAACTGCCCAAAATGCTCGATGCTCCAATTCTAGCGGCAAATGACAGGCTTTACCAAAAACCAGCCTATAGGGAGACATCTCAATAGGCGTCTTGAATGCGGTCCTATAAGCCCACAGTGCATCATCCAACTTTATAGCCAAATCCTTCATGTTTGTATTGACAGTCTTTTCTAATATTTGTTTGATTTCCCGGTTGGATATTTCAGCTTGTCCATTCGATTGAGGATGATATGCTAATGTCACTTTGTGCTTCACACTGTATTTAGCCATAAGTGAGTTGAAAGTTTTATTGCAAAAATGCGTACCTTCATCACTTATGATGGCTCTCGGTGTTCCAAACCTGGTGAAGATGTTCTTGTGCACAAACTTGACTACAACACGAGCATCATTAGTACTGGTGGCAATTGCTTCCACCCATTTCGACACATAATCAACAGCTAATAAAACATAAGATTGACCAAAAGAAGGGGGAAAGGGTCCCATGAAATCTATGCCCCATACATCAAAAAGTTCCACTTCCAAAATATTTGTCAGTGGCAATTCGTGACGCCTAGAAATGTTTCCTAACCTTTGGCACTTATCACATGATTTCACTAAGGTATAGCCATCCTTAAATAAAGTAGGCCAGAAAAAACCTGATTGCAATACCTTAGCTGCTGTTCGTGTTGCTCCAAAATGTCCACCATAAGGTGATGAATGACATTGTTCCAGAATTGTGTTTGCTTCGTCACCATCAACACATCTCCTAATTACTTGGTCAGCACATCTCTTATACACACAAGGATCATCCCATAATAAAAATTTGATATCATGGAAGAACTTCTTTTTCTGATGGTGATTTAGATCTAGAGGAAGAGTACCACAAAACAAGAAGTTAGCTATATCAGCAAACCAAGGGAGTTTAGAACTTACCTCAAACAGTTGTTCGTCTGGGAACGACTCATTGATAACTCCACCGTCAGTTCTTTCTTCCAGCTCTAGTCGTGACAAGTGATCTGACACCTGGTTTTCACAACCTTTCTTGTCTTTTACTTCAAAGTCGAATTCTTGAAGTAGGAGTATCCATCGTATCAACCTGGGCTTGGCATCCTTTTTGGCAAACAAGTAGCGAAGAGCTGCATGGTCAGTGAAAACAGTTATCTGGGTACCTATAAGATATGTTCTGAACTTGTCAAATGCAAACACCACTGCTAGCATCTCTTTCTCAGTAGTTGTATAGTTCTGTTGGGCTGCATTAAGTGTACGACTTGCATAGTAGATAGCCTTGAACATCTTGTCTCGCCTCTGTCCCAATGCTGCTCCCACAACATAGTCGCTAGCATCGCACATGAGCTCAAATGGCTCCTTCCAATCAGGCACTATCATAATGGGAGCAGAAATCAGTGTTTTCTTGATCCTGTTAAATGCCTGCAAACAATCATCATCAAAAATAAATGTCGAATCTTTCTCTAACAAATTACATAAAGGTCTAGTAATTTTAGAGAAATCTTTGATATAACGACGATAGAACCCGACATGTCCCAAGAAACTTCTGATCCCTTTCACATTCTTCGGTGGTGGGAGATTTTCAATTGCCACAACTTTAGCTCTGTCAACTTCTATTCCTTTAGCTGAAATTTTATGCCCAAGCACAATACCTTCTGGAACCATGAAGTGACATTTTTCCCAATTCAAAACTAAATTTTTCGCCTGACATCTCTGCAAAACAAGCATTAGATTTTGCAAACAGTGATCAAAAGATGAACCAAACACAGAGATATCATCCATAAAAACTTCCATTATTTCCTCGACCATGTCAAAAAATATGGCCATCATACACCTCTGAAAAGTAGCAGGTGCATTGCACAGACCAAATGGCATTCTACTGAAAGCAAATGTACCGTAGGGGAAAGTGAAGGTAGTCTTCTCCTGATCCTCTGGTGCTATGACAATCTAATTGTAACCTGAATAACTATCTAGAAAGCAATAATAATGATAACCACCCACTCTATCAAGCATATGGTCAATAAAGGGAAGAGGGAAGTGATATTTCCTAGTAGCATCATTCAATTTCCTGTAGTCTATGCATACTCGCCAACCAGTCACTGGACGAGTTGAAATCAATTCATTATTCTCATTTCTCACTACAGTTATTCCCCCCTTTTTAGGCACTACTTGTACTGGTGAAACCCACGAGCTATCAAATATAGCATAAATAACACCAGTATTTAACAATTTTAATACCTCAGCCCTCACAACCTCTTTCATTGCTGGATTAAGACTTCTCTGATGATCAACATAGGGTGAATATGACTCTTGCATCAAGATTTTATGCATACAAACAGTAGGGCTAATCCCCTTTATATCAGCAAATGTCCATCCAAAGCAGATTTAAATTTCCTCAACACTCTCAACAATTTCTCTTTTTCAGTACAAGTAAGAAAAGAAGAGATGATTACCGGATATGTCGAATTTTCACCTAAAAATGCATAACAAAGGTGGCCTGGCAGTTCCTTCAATTCAGGAGATGCTTTTGGTACCTCTTTACTTGCATCTTCATGTAGTTCTACATGATGTACATCACTCTTTTCTTTAGGCAATGTATTGAGAGCTAGTATCTCATCTTGCACATCCCAATCACTTTCATCCAGTGCAGACGCCGATTCCAACAAACATCTCTCTAAGGAATCTTTCGTCATCCTACCTGCATCAAAATGAGATACACATGAATCAATTACATCAATAATATTACAAGTACTTACCTCATTTGGTTCTTTGATTGTGTTGTAGATGTTGAACATGACTTCTTCTCCACCTACTCTCAATGTGAGCTTGCCCTTGTGCACATCAATCAAAGCTTTTCCGGTGGACAAGAACGGCCTTCCAAAGATAAGCGGAGTCTCCTGATCTTCTTCCATATCTAGAATGACAAAATCAGCAGGAAATATAAATTTGTCTACCTTTACCAGAACATCCTCCACTATCCCCCGTGGATATGTAAGTGATCTGTCCGCCAGCTGCAGGGTAATAGTGCTAGGCTTCACCTCGCCAAGCTCCAGAGTCCTGTAAATAGAAAAAGGCATTAAATTAATACTGGCACCTAAATCACATAAAGATTTTTTGATTCTAGAACCACCAATAACACAAGGAATAGTAAAACTCCCTGGATCTTTGAGTTTCTGTGGTAGTTTCCTTTGAAGTATGGCGTTACACTCTTCGGTCAACTTTACTGTCTCAAACTCATGCAACTTCCTCTTTTTTGACATCACATCTTTGATGAACTTTGCATAGTTTGGCATTTTCTCTAAAGCATCAGCAAATGGAATGTTGATGTGAATTTTCTTGAAAATCTCCAAAAATTTTGCAAATTGATCATCCAATTTCTTCTTTTTGAACCTCTGCGGATATGGAAGAATTTTCTTAAATACCGGAGGTTGTTCAACTTCAACTTCAGCTTTAGATCCCTCAGTTTCAATTTCTTCAACTGTCATTTCATTTTCATCCTTCTCTTTGGAATTTTTAACCTCAAGTTCTCTTCCACTTCTCAAAGTTACAGCTTTGCATTGCTCCTTTGGATTCACTTCAGTATTACTTGGGAATTGACCTTTATTTTGATCTCTCAATGCATTAGCCAATTGACCAATCTGTGTCTCCAATGATTTCATTGTGGCACCCATATTTCCCATGTGAGTTTCCATGCCATCAAGACGAGATTCAGTCCTAGCCATCCTTTTACTAGATTCAACAACAAATGTCCCAACTAGATCCTCAAGTGAAGGTTTTCCTTCCCCCTTTGATGTATTGAAACCCGGTGGAGGATTCAACACATTCTTATTATTAGCATATGAAAAAATTTCATGATTTCTCAGACCAGGATGATAAGTGTTAGGGGGAGGGTTACCTCGATATCCTCCATAGCCACCAAAATTCCTATTGTTGATATAATGAGCCTCATCAGGAATATGTGGTTCTTCAGTAACAACCGATGCATTTTCAACCTCTGATGTACTAGCCTTATTCATTGCTGCAATTTGAGTTGTTAAAGCTGAAACTTGAGCAGTGAGTGATGTAATAGGATCTATGGCATAAATTCCAGCTTGCTTCTTTACTCCTGACCTCTCAGACGGCCACTGATAGCTGTTAATGGTCATCTGTTCAAGCAAATCATATGCTTGATCAGGTGATTTTGCAAATATCGTGCCACCAGCTGCTGCATCAACAGTGCCTCTTGTTTGTCCATTCAAACCATTATAAAACAATTCAATCTGTACCCAATCTTCAAAACCATGGTTTGGACACCTCCTCAACAACTCCTTATAACGTTCCCATGCCTCATATAATTGCTCAAAATCAGTCTGCCTAAAAGTACTTATCTCTAACTTCAACTGTGCAGACTTCGCAGGTGGAAAATATTTAGCAAGGAACTTGGTTGCTAACTCCTGCCATGTAGTGATACTCCCCAAAGGAAGCGATTGGAGTCATCCCCTTGCTTGGTCCCTAAGAGAAAAAGGAAACAAACGCAATCGAATTATATCATCAGAAACACCATTTATTTTTATCGTGTCAATAATTTCAAGGAATGTTCTGAGATGTAAATGAGGATCTGCAGTAGCGGCTCCCCCAAACTGATTCTGTGAACCATGTTTATCAATCCACGCTTGAGCTCAAATTTGTTTGCATTAATAGTCCCTCGTGCTATGCCCGAGTAATGAGCATTCAGTACCGGCCTAAAATGATCTCTGATGGGTATTGCAGGGGGTGATTTTCATTATCTCTGTTTCAGCCTTTGCTCGAATTTCTTCTCTTCTTGTCTTTCTTAATCTTCTTGCGGTTCTTTCGATTTCAGGATCAAAGATAAGCAAGTCAAGATTTTGCTATCTTCGCATGCACTGTCAAACAAAAATAAGACACGAATCAATGTTTAATGTATTACAATAAAAACAGCTCTAAATTAAAATAAAGACTAATTGGTAACAATAATAATATAAATTTAAAATATACACTCCCCGGCAATGGCGCCAAAAACTTGTTGCATGTTTTCTTAATTGCTTGCAAGTGCACAACGTCAAGTTTGTAATAAAATGTATTTTTGAGTACAAGTGTCGATCCCACGAGGAGTATGTATTTAAATGTATATTAATGCTTGCAATTAAAATAGTCTCAATTTTATTTAGAAAAATCAATTGACAGATTTGTTTTCACCAATAACTAGATTGAAAATAAATTTAATTATATTATAACACCAAACTTTTTATAACAAATAACTATGGAATAAAAGATTTAGAGGTCCGATTTCACGCAACTATCCACCATGTGTTATTTTGTGTAGCTATATTATAAATGTCCTTATTAAACATTAACCAATAATTCTTAATTATCTACTCCCTCTCCCGAGTGCTAAGTAGATACTAATTATCTAACAAAAGATTGTAACGTGCCCATCAACAATCTATAATTAAATAACACAATAAGCACTAAAATCTTTTAATGGTGTAAGGCTCGAGATTTATTAGTCTTCATTGACGTGAGACTCGGAATATATGAGAATGCATGACATGAAATGAGAGTTTTGAATAAGGTAAGGACGAAACCACACCGTACCCGCGGTAAGGGAAGACACCGCACCCGCGGTAGCATAAACAGAAAGTTGCACATTTTTACGAAGCAACACCGTACCCGCGGTAAGAACAGGACCGCACCCACGGTGGATGTCCAGTGGGGTGCCTAATTTTGACATTGCGATACCGCACCCGCGATAAGAACAAGACCGCACCTGCGGTGTCAAGACCGCACCCATGGTGCCGATGAGACCGCACCCGCGGTCGATGATTTTAGAAAATAAAAGAGTTGCCGAAGCATGAGCGCACCCGCGGTGCAAGAGGACCGCACCCGCGGTGCTGCATGCGAGAAATCCACCTTTGCTTCTCAAGTTGACACATGGAAGGGTATATATATAGATGCATTGCTGATTCATTCTCTCCCATTTTCAGCAATTGGGAACCAAGAACAAGGGTGGAATTCCTTCAAGTTTTCTTGTGCTAAACTTGAGATTGTGCAAGAGATATTCATCCAAACTTCAATATTAGCATAGATTTGTATTTCTCTCCTCAAGAGCTTCAAAAGGATGTGAGTATTCCTCACTTTCAGCTTGTTTTGAAATATACATGTGGGGGAAAATGAGATATGATGATTAATATGTGTTCTTGATATGTTGAGCATAGTATATTCGCAACCGGATCGAAAAACGGATATGTTATCCGATTGTTATGAATTTTTAGCATGGTATATTGTGTTCTTGAGGAGTATGAATTGTGGAGATGCGATTAATATGAGATTCTAGCTTGTATGAGCTAAGATAATGCAGGTTTTGAGTACTATCATGTGTTTATGATGGTGATTATGCATTGTTGAGAATCGATATGATTATATGTGCGAGTTGGATTGACCGGTATCGAGAACTACGCCGTTATGCCGTTGAAATTGCACCAAGATGGATTATTGAATTGTATTTGAGATGGTGCATCTCTACATTGCCATTTCAGATTTGTATTGGAAACTTTGATAGCGAGACTTCGACATCAACAGAAATTGTACGACGAAAGGTATAATGCATGTGATTGTAGGGAAGATACGACTCGAATCAGATTTGATTAGAGTTTTCCCAACCAAATGACATACTAGATTTATTGAATATGCTTTGATATGTTTTGATTTGTTTATAGATTATATTCAAAGCTCCTGATATGATAATGCTGTGTTTATAGATTTATATTCAAGCATTGAGATAGGAGAGTCATTGACAGAGTTGTCAAAAACTAGACGTTCGGGGTATCGACGCATAGGAGCAGACTTCCTCCGATTGTAGATATTCGATACAGACACGACCGAAGTCTAGGAATAAGACGTACAGTTACCCCGATTGGGAGGGTAGGTAACAGACAGTGACGTCTTATTCACCCCGGGATCCCTAGAGTAGAGTCAAGACATGAGTTGATTTGCATTGCATGCTTATATATGTTGGTTTCATAGACTATGGAACCTATGACGTAGATTACATGCATGATATTGTATTCTATGATTTTACTTTGCATATGCATGTATACATGTTTTATACTAGGATGTGTTCTCACCGGAGTTTCCGGCTGTTGTTATGTCTGTATGTGTGCATAACAACAGGTGGGGCAGGATCTGGGTCACAACAGAGATGAGTTCGAGTTAGAGTGGTGACTACGGGCGCAGAAGATCACTGGTGGTGTCAGACTGGACTTGTACTACTTGTACTTTATGGTTTGTAATAAACATTAGAGATATGTTGTATTAGAACAAGACAGATTTGTATGTTTGTATAATAAGTAAAGATTTTATGCTTATTTATATACATTAGAATTAATGTTAAAAAGCGAAAATTTGACCCACATTTTCTCGTAGATCCATTTAATCCCAGATAGAATTCGAGTTAGAGCCCGGGTCCCCACAAATGGCTTCAATAGCAATATATGTCCTCCCGAACTATATAAATACTATCGATGTATTTTTCTATTTCTTGTTTATAAATTTCCTTTTCCAAGTGATAAATTATAAACATAAAAATCATTCAAGATATGGCCAATAAAATGAAAGCATTAAGATTGAAAAAATACAAATGAACAATAAGGAAAACTTATATAACATAAATCATAAATCCCAACACATGGTTTCTAGTTTTGTTCCATCATTCCTCTAGAAATAAAAATTAGTTCATAATAAAAATAACACAACAACACATAAATCTTAAACAAGACATATCAAATAAAAGTAAAAATAAAGAAAGAAGAACTTAGAACAAGAGATTTGGAGTGCAATGAAACTTTTGTCCAAAAGTGTGCAAAAGATTTCCTAAGGATGATGAACTTGAGCTTCAATCCTTTCTTTGTAGCCTCCACCCTTTCCTTTTGCTCCCCAATGACCTAGATGATGAATAATAGAAGCCTTTTGTAGTCCTAGACAAGTCTTGTACGCAACACACAAAAGTCATCAACTCCCATGTGCAGCACACTAAAATTTCAGAATTTCCGGACTTGGTCTGTGCATGACCGCGGGTGCGGTACAGATAGCACCGGGGTTGCAGTGTTGCTTCGGCAGAATTTTTATTTTCTAAGTCCAGGGACCGCGGGTGTGGTGCTGTAGTGACCGCGGGTGCGGTCCTGCTTCGGCCACTGTGACTTGTGCACTTTCCAATTCAACACTTTAGTACTCCAAACTCTCATTCTAATCTTCCAAACTACAACAACAAAAACAACAACAAATCACATAAAACCTGCTCAAGAATCACAAAATTCCAAGTTAAAAACAAATAATAAAAGTATAATAAATTGCACTTATCAGATATAGGTACAGAGACAGCGATACTATTTAGATATCAATCCAATAGAGAAAAGATAAATACCATTGTTATTGTTATGTTATACTATGATATTCATGTTTCAAGAGTTAGATGGTATTTAATGATTTCAAAGCCACGTTTTACAGAGTATGATATTTACAGATTATTATGTAAGAGTTCCACTTGCTGAGTTTTATACTCATTTCAGTTAATTCATGTGATGCAGATAAGAGTGACGAGCCAGGACGTCTATTGGAGCCGGGGTCATATGCATAGAAGAGATGGAAGGAAGAAGTTATTTTGCTAGCATTTTGGACATGATCAAAATGATATTTTGTATTTTGATGCAACACTTATTTGATCATGTATATACTTTTTATTGTAAATGTTTTATGTCAAGAAAATTTTTAATCCTTCTTCCCTCTAAGTAAAATTTTTAATTTCTGATGTGTTATTTTATAAAATCGGTCAGAGGTGTTACATTTAGTGGTTTTTCTACAATTAGACTTTCAAATTTAAATCATATATATTAGAGAGATTTTGTTATTATGTGTTTAAATTAAAATATCATTTTTTTTTAATTTTATTTAAAAAAAGTTCAAAATCGGGTTGATTCGTGTTCAGGTTCGGGTTGAGAGTTTTCAGGTTGTCTCGGGTTCGGTTGGGTTCGGATTGAGCAATTTTTGAATAGTACTATTTTTCAACCTATCCAACCCACCAAAATTGACACCTTTAGGTTAATGAGATCCAACGATAAGTGCGTATAGATTCCGACTTTATTTAGATTTATTTGGAGAAGGTAATTCTTCGATAAGATTTGTCCGGTTAAATTTGGACACTGAATTATATATAATGGACTGAATATAATTTTTAAACATATTAGTTATAAATATGTTGCTACTAATTAATGAGTATCCATAAATATTATATATAATAAGAATTGGCTTTAAAAAAAAGTAAAAATCTATTTTGAGAAATGAATCAATTGTGGGAACAACTTTTAAATCACAGGTTTAATTTATTTTAAAAAAATTTAAAAGGTAAAAGGGTAAAAAATTCATTTTGCACAAAAATAATCTCATTTGTTGGGGTATAATAACTGTTTCTACCTGGTAGAGCAATCAAAACGTGGTGTTTGAACTGCTTTACGTTTAAAATATTATAGTTGTATCGTTACCACAAGTTACAACTTTTTGTAAAGTGGCAAAACGCTCTGTCCGAGAATTGGTACCAGAGCCAACGTCAATGGTTCAATTTTTGTTGATTGCAATAAATGCAGTTGCTAGGAGATGAATTGTGGAAGTGAAATAATTATCTCTATTTGATATATCGATCGAAACGTGGTGTTTAAGTTGTTATACAATTTAAAATATTAGAGTTGTATTGTTATCACTAGCTATGGATTTTGGTAGATTTTTAGTAAAACGACAAGTGCTCAATCCTACACCATTAATTACCCATACATGAAGCACAATCTGACATTTTGGCATGTGATTAGACAAAAATAAATTATGTTTTAGTGTCAAAGACTAATGGCTATATCCTCACTCATTGTAGTTCGATTTTATTGCCTTTGTTCAATTTTTAACTAACTGTAAACTATATATGAAAAGTAAATTACAAGACAAAGACGAAGACTTTTGATCAATGACATTTCTAAAAGTTAAAAAAATACATAAAAATTTAGTTTAATTGGTTGGTAAAATCATGATAATTGATAATATTTTATAATGTTTTAAGTAATTTATTAGACAATAGCCGAATTCCAAATTTTCTTACAAGTCAATTATCACATAAAATGGGGGCTTCGGAATGAGAATTATGAGAACATCAAAAGCAAGAAATACCACGTTGAGACAAATGTTAACCAGACATTCTTTTCAGTTTACAAAAATAATATTACTCAATGAAATAAAAAGAAAACTATATTGATAATGTTATATACTGTGAAAAAGTAGGTCTCTTGTGACTATATTGATAATGTTATATACAGTGAAAATGTAGGTCTCTTGCGAGACGGTCTCACGAATCTTTATCTGTGAGACGGGTCAATCCTACCGATATTCACAATAAAAAATAATACTCTTAGCGTAAAAAATAATATTTTTTCATGGATGATCCAAATAAGTGATCTGTCTCACAAAATACGACCCGTAAGACCGTATCACACAAGTTTTTGTCATTCTGAAATTGTAAATTTATCTTCTAGTTAAATTTATGTGTTACATTGAATATGTTGATTGAAGATCTGGAAAACTTGACAAATGAGACGGTAAAAATTTGTTAGTTGCACGGGGTTCTGATAAAAGATGATGTATTCCATTTACAACAGATCATATCATTGTGAGAGTTTTTTCTCATAACAAATTCATGTTTTTACACTTAATGAACATGATAAACAAATATGTGAAAACGAACCGAATATCATCTCTAACCATTGAATAATTTGTAAGCGTTATGTTTTTCTTCGATTTCAAGTCTTCTAAGCACTCCAACCATATGTAGATGGTGTATTATTGTTCTTATGGATTGTATACTTAGGGAACTCGATCGATGCTACGTATATACATTCACGTGCATTAATGAGTGAGATTAGGAGCTCAAATGTCAAAAAGAAATATGTATGCATGTCTCAAAAGTCTAAAGTTGTGACAATAGATGCATATGCCGTCCAAAATCAAAACTATTGTCGACTGCTCAATTTTATATTTGTTTTATATGGGTCATGATACCCCATTAATGAGCCCATCAAGATCAGGCCCAAACAAGACTTTGGACCCCAGCTCATTCTTAAACTAGGTAAGTGGCCCATGATAGATCTCATGCTCACTACTATAAATAACAGATTTGAACGTCCAATTCACTCATTCATTATTTTGATTCTCAGTAGCGTCGCTAACTGCTATCTGATTTTGTTCTCAGTACCTGACTTGAGCATCGGAGGGACTATGCCAGGACACCCTCCGGCCCCTTTCTAACGGCCTCCTTTGTGATTTCAAGCCTAGAGTGAATTCGAGGTCTGCACTCGGGTTAGTATTACCTGCTGGAACCGAACCTATATTTCTAATGATTATCACTTAGCGCCATCTGTGAAAAATTTGAGCTGAGACATAGAGATGGTGGGCTGGAGAGGGAGCAGAAAAACTAACTTAGTGTCGTCACGTCATCAAACGAGACCCAAACAACCTCGCCTCGAGGAGACGAGACTTGAACAACCTCATCCCAATGAGACGAGACCAGAACAACCTCGTCCCAATGAGAATGTGGGGAACTTGACCCTGGAACATTTAGGCCAATTCTTTACCAACACAGTAGCCGAGGCAATGAAGAAGAACCAAGAGTCTATGTTTGCCGAAGATCAGGCTACTTGAGAGGAACAAGAGGAGAATGATGAGGGCCATCAGAGCAGGGTTGAAGAGACACAACCCCTCCCAAGTGGGGAGAATCCTAAGACGGAGGAAATATGGAAGGAAATAATAATGTTGAGGCAACAATTCCGAAACAAAGCTCTAGCTCCCAAGAGAGAAAGAATCATTTTTCTCCCACCATTTTGGAAGAAGGTCCTCTAAGTTTTCGACAATCCGGCCTAGGAGAGTACGGCAGATGTAATGACCCAGAAAAACACTTGGAGAAATTTTAAAATGCGGTTTGTTGCATAAGTACTCTGATGAAGTTAGGTGCAGGGTGTTTCTGAGTATGTTGGTGAGATCAGTCCAATAGTGGTTTAATATGCTGCAACCCAACTCCATATGGTCATTCGAGGATTTTTCCAAAGCTTTCTTGCATTGATTTGCTAGCAGCAAGAGGTATCAGAAAAATTACCTAAGCATGTTCGTGATGAAGCAACATGAAACGAAAACTTTGCGAGAGTTTATCCAGCATTTCAACAATGCAGCGTTGGAGATACTTGCGGCTACCCTTGACATTATGATCAGTGCCTTTACCCAATGATTGAGAGGCGGAGAATTCTTCAAATCACTATTCAAGAAACATATGTTGAGCTATGATGATCTTTTAGCTCGAGCAGAAAAGTATGTGAATCTGGAGGATGCACAACGACACAAGAGGATGGAGCAGCAACCTGGGGAAAGTAGGGTTGAGGGAGCGGAGGGAGGAGGTAGGAAGAGAGGTGCATGTGAGAGAGAAGAGGATAAAGCTAGAGGTAAATAGGGATGGCAATGGGCCAGGGCCAGGGCGGGGGCGGGTTTGCCATTACCATCTCCATCCCTGAATTCCATCCCTGCCTCGATCCCCGCTTTTTTGGGTTCGGGGAATCCCAAAACCCGAAACTTCGGGGATCAACTTCCCATCCCCGTCCCCATCCCCGTTTCAAAAATATTAATATGTCAAGACGATGATGAATTCAGAGATATTCCCAAACCAAAAGTTATTATTATTTATTATTATTAGATATAATATTAATATCAATATCAATATCAATATTAATAATAATAAGATTATTAATATTTTTAAAAATAATAATATTGTATTATTAATATTAATAATACTATTATCTTATTATTGATATTTTTTTCGGGACGGTTTCGGAGATTTCGGGGATGGGGATAGTAATCCCATACCCGTCCCGAATTACATCGAGGAATTAAAAAACCCGAACCCGAAAAAATCGGGGATCCCCATCCCCGTTTCGGGTTTTCCCCGCAAGGCCCCAAACCCGTGGGGAAAGTTGCCATCTCTAGAGGTAAAGGACAATTCTCATCCCACGTTCTTTTGAATAAGAATCGAGATAAGATGATAGAGCCGAGGGAGACAAAAGTGAGGTGGGAAAAATCGCAGATGGTAGAAAATGATGCTAGATTGCCTCCGCCCGATAGACGAGAGAGATCTTCATCCGGGAGTCACCCAAGGTCTCGCCCGTCCCCTAGGTGAGGTCAGGGTCATCCCTAGATAAACCATAGGATAGTAGAGCCGAGAAAGGGGTGGCAGGATCAAAGATGTCCCTCGAGAGCCTGCCGATCCAAGGAAGAGAATGAACGATGACTACTCTCCTACAAGAGAAATTATTGATATGGTATCGGGAGGTGCTACTGATGGAGACTTCATGCGAGCTTGGAAAGCACACGGAAGAAAGTTGGGGAACTTTGAGATATCCAGGAATGAAGACTTACCACATGATCCCATAATCAGTTTTGGGCCGGAAGACCTCCAAGGCATTGTGGCTCCACATAATAATGCCTTGTTGGTGACGACCACCATTGCCAATTACGAAATGACAAAGATCTTTATCAATAATGGAAGTTCAGTGAATATTTTGTTCAAGAGAACGTTGGATAAGATGAAAGTGGAAGAATTTGAGATCGAACCGGTCTCTACCCCTCTATAAGGGTTCGCAGGACAGGCCATTCAGCCATTGTGTCAAATTGTACTTCCCTTATTTGTGTGGAGTAATCCTCGGCAAGTAACCAAGATGATAACCTTCACGGTAGTAGACACTCCATCATCGTATAACGGAATCTTGGGACCGCCATCCCTAAAATATTTTAGAGCCGTAGCTTCAACCAATCATCAGAAGCTTATGTGTTCCCGTGGGAAAAAGAGTTGGAGCCTTGTGCGGGGACCAAAAAGTCACGCGTCGGTATTATGAAGAGGTGGTGAAGGAGGAGGGAAAAAGAGCGCGTGTGGAGGTTAGCATGATTAGGAAGGAAGAAGTGGGTAACTTGGTCCTGAGGAAGGTAGAAGAAGAGCAGACATAAAAGTTGGACCCAGAGTGAGAGGGTATTTTCATAGAAAACGATAAGCTTAATTCTGGAGCTTATTACTTGGAGAATGCCAAGGCAAGACTTTAAAGAGGCCCAGGAATTCTTATCACTTTAGGAAATATTACTCTTGTCTTTTATCGTTGATGTATTTCGTTTTTGAATTTTTTCTATGTAATCGGTTGAAATTTAATAAATCCAAGTTCTTATATTAAGTTCGTGGATATTGTTGTATTATGAGGATGATATGAGTTAAATTCTACCTATTATGGCTGAGCCTAGTAGAGGAGAAGAGGTGAGGACACTGAAAATTCAATTTTACCTACTGGGCTGAGCCTAGTAGAGGAGAATGAGTGAGGATTTTTACCTACTTAGGCTGATCCTAGTAGAGGAGAAGAGGTGGGGGATTGAAAATTAAATTTTACCTACTTAGGCTTTGCCTAGTAGATGAGAAGAGTTGGAGACTGAAAATTCAATTTACCTACTGGGGCTAAGCCTAATAGAGGAGAAGAGTTGAGGAGACTGAAAATTAAATTTTATGTACTGGGGCTGAGTTTAGTAGAGGAGAAGAGGTGGGGAGATTGAAAATTTTTACCTACTTAGGCTGTGCCTAGTAGAGGAGAAGAG
Source organism: Primulina eburnea (assembly GCF_022965805.1). NCBI lineage: Eukaryota > Viridiplantae > Streptophyta > Magnoliopsida > Lamiales > Gesneriaceae > Primulina > Primulina eburnea. The sequence goes on from NC_133110.1 coordinate 21,936,536, forward strand.
TTGAGAAGACTGAAAATTAAATTTTACGTACTGGGGCTGAGTTTATTAGAGGAGAAAAGGTGAGGAGATCAAAAATTAAATTTTACCTACTTAGGCTGAGTTTAGTAGAGGAGAAGAGATGAGGAGACTGAAAATTAAATTTTACCTACTTAAGCTACGCCTAGTAGAGGAGAAGAGTTTAACAGATTGAAAATTAAATTTTACATGCTTAGGTTGCGCCTAGTAGAGAAGAAGAGTTGAGGAGATTGAAATTTATTATTTTCTTGCTAATGCATAGCCTAACAGAGGAGTCAGAGGCTGAGGAGGTGGAAATATATTATTTTCCTGCTAAGGTATCGCTTAGCAGAGGAATCAGAGGGTGAGGAGGTGGAAGTTTTAAGGCATCGCTTGACATAGAAGTTAGTGTGACGAGGTGAAACTTTTATTACTCCGCTAAGGCATCGCCTAGCAGAGGAGTCATTAGGTGAGGAAGTGGAACTTTTATTATCCTGACTATGCCTAGAAGAGGAGTTGGGTCAAGGGAGATGTCTTAAGGGATCTTTCATATTTCCTGCTAAGACTGGCTTACCAGAGGAGTTACGAGAGGAGGAGGTGAGGGTTTTATTTTCTTATTAAGGCTGAAGCCTAGTAGAGGAACTTGAGGTGGCGAGGGTGAAGGTTGAATCCTAGTAGATGAGCTTGAGGTAGTGCGAGTGAAGATTTTGAAATGTGGAGAGTGATGGTTCACATTTTTCCAACTAAGGCCGGAGACTATTTGAGGAGTTTTAACTAGAAGGTGAAGGCTGGGGCCTAGTAGATGAGTTTTAGACGGTGAGGGTGAAAAGCTTGAAGTATTGAGGGTGAGGGTTCATAATTTTTCTACTAAGGTTGGAGCCTAGTAAAAGAGCTTGAGGTGGTGATGGTGAAGTTTGGACACTAGGTAGAGGAGCTTGAAGTGAGGAGAGTGAGGTGCTTTAAGTAGGGGTGAGTATTCGATTAATTCGGTTAAAAACCGAACCGAATTAACCGAAAACCGATTTACCCGAAAAATTTTAGACTAACCGAACCGAACCGAATTTTCACAAAATCGAATTAACCGAACCGAATTAAAATCGGTTATTTCAGTCGGTAACCGAATTAACCGATTTTTTTAAAAAAATTAAAATTTTAAAATTATATATATAATTAATAATTAATATTCTAAAAAAATTAAAAAATTATATATAAAATTAATAATTAATATTCTATTTTAATCATAATAAAACACTTTATTCATAAAAAATTTAAAAAAATTAATTATAATATACAATATTAAATATAAAAATATTATAAATTATATTTAAAACATAATAAAATAAAATCAAAATTATTTATTTAATAATTCGGTTAATTCGGTTAAACCGATATTTTTTTACGAAAACCGAAACCGAGCCGAATTAACCGAATTAACAGATTTTTGAAAATTTCGAAACCGAACTAACCGAACTAACCGAACCGAATTTCTGAATTAATTCGGTTCGGTCGGTTAAATCGGTTTAACCGAATTTTTGCTCACCCCTAGCTTTAAGTATGGAGGGTGAGTGAAGTACTCGTTTCTCCTACCTAAAGCCTAGTAACGGACCATGAAGATGGGGGAGAGGAGGGCGATCGGTGGCTTGTGGCTGTGGAGCGAGGAGTGGCGGGACTGGAGTGGCGAGGCTAGCGGGTGAAGTAGTTCCAGGCGAGGGTACGGGGGAGGCTGGGCGAAGGCGATGCTTGGCGAGGCGGCGGACAAAGGGCAACGGTGTGCAGGCATGGACGGCACAGCGCGGTGCGGGTGCATAGGCTGTGGCTACACGTGTGCGGGAGAGAAGCTGCTGGGGCGAGCGCTCGAGGCTGAGCGAATGGGAGGCTTAGCGAGGGTAAAGGGAAGAGTGTCAGGCGAGGCAATGGATGGAGCGAGGGCGAGGGCGAGGGATGATTACGGGCGAGAGGCGAGAATGGCGGAGAGACGAGGCGAGAGCTGGTGCAAGGGCGAGGGCTAGCGATGGGGAGGCTTGGCGAGGGGAAAGAGAAGCGTGGGCAGGAGGGCGAGGACTGGCTGGTGAGGTGCGCGGTAGGGGCGAAGGTGAGACAAGAGCGTGAGTAAGGCGAGGGCGTTAGGCGTGGGTGTGGAGGAGCCCAACGCAGATCTGGCCCTTCCAAAATGTGAAGGTGATTCAATTTGTTTCCAAATTTTTGGAGACTAGTGAGCAGCAGAAGAAGAATGCGTAACTCACATATTGTAAACCAAGGGCAACGCAATTAATTAAACTTTAACATGCGATTCAGTTCGACTTGGGAGGGGGAGATTGGTGATACCCCATGAATGATCTCATCAAGATCAGGCCCAAACAAGACTTTAGATAACCCTTCCATTCCTAACTTAGGTAAGTGGCTCATGATAGATCTCATGTGCGCTTTTATAAATACTAAATTTGAACGTCCAATTCATTCATTCATTATATGATTATCAGCATCGTATGTAGCTGCTCTCTCATTTTATTCTTAGTATCTGAATTGAGCGTCGGAGGGGCTATGCCGGGACACCATCCCGGCCCCCTTCTAACGGTCTCCTTTGTGATTTCAAGGCCTAGAGTGAATTTGAGGTCTGTATTCGGACTAGTATCACTTACTAGAACTGAACCCTATATTTCTAGTGAATATCATCAAGTCATTATATTATTTGATTTGTCGATTTATATATTTCGTACAATCATGAAGTATATATAATTCTTTTCAATGAATCTATCTGTTATTTTTATACAAATCGAGAATAATTTGGTTGCCATTTTCGACCGGGGAAGCTGAAAACCTTCAAACTTTTCTCGCTATGCATGCATCGACTTTTACTTGTGTGCCCATCAATATTCCTAACCTTGATCAATGGGAAAAAGAAAATATTTGGTCAGCCCCAACAGGGAGAGGCCCTGGGTGTGATTATAGGTGGTAGCGGTAAAAAAAACCCACCCTCATATAATAAAATAATTAATATTATATATTAAACTTGAGGTATCTACGCTAACTAATTTGGTCCATTAATATAACACCAGTATCAAATTACATATCTAACCTAGAAAGATACACGAGCAAAAATGTCAAATAAAAATTACACTATCTCCACTGTTTGATTGAATCCACTATCACCTCTAATTTAAAAATTTCATAAACCGCTTATCAACTTCTTTCACTCCATATTATTCAAGTTTTTATTATTCCTTATCTTCCACATTTATTTTTAAAATCATTATTTTTCTCAAATTTTGCAGCAACCAACTCTGTAATTTTCATTCTTATCAAAATATTATTTTACAAATGCCACAAAACTTCTCCCTTTTCACCTATATGTAGTTCCCCCAACTTCATTTTGTATAGTGATACTACTTATTTTAAGTAGTTTCTTGTGAGACGGTCTCACGGATCTTTGTTAACGAGACGAATTAGGCCATGCACGTATTTACAGTAAAAAATAATATTTTTGTTATAAAAATAATGTTTTTTTATGGTAACCTAAATAGAAGATTTGTCTCACAAAATTAATCTATGAAATCGTCTCACAAAACGGTTTACAATTTATTTTATGACATGCATGGTGTGTTTCGACTATATAATTAAACATCAGCTAACAAAGATTCAAGAATAATCAAAGGGATAAATTTGGCTAGATACCTTTGTTATGATCACTTCTTTCGTGCTTATATATTGTCGATTCTATAAATAATTGGAATTGATAATATCACATATTCTATAAATTATGGACTCCAACTATTATTTTCACATACATTAAGGGAAAAAAATCGAACATTTGCTCACAACTACGTAATCAATGTAGTTAGTTTCTCAGTACGTTAGAGTTCTTCATCAGAAATTAATATGCGTAACAAGAAAAGAAATATATTTTTTTAAAGGAAGAGTACGGAAAACAGAAAACCATCAAAAACCAGCAATGTGAAAAGAAGAGAACCAAATCACCATATCCTCAATGAAGCATTGTTGTCTTGTGTCCCTCTTCTTCTCATCGTCCATAGCATAATCCTGCATCGGAAACCGGCAAATCGGGCACGTCTTTCTGCAAGAGGTGAAGCGATGAGGAGACTGAAAATTAAATTTTACCTAATGGGGCTGAGTTTAGTAGAGGTGAAGAGGTGAGGATATTCAAAATAAATTTTACCTAATGCGACTGAGTTTAGTATTGGTGAAGAGGTGAGGATATTGAAAATTAAATTTTACCTACTTAGGCTGAGCCTAGTAGAGGAGAAGAGATGAGGAGACTGAAAATTAATTTTACCTACTTAGGTTGTGCCTAGTAGAGGAGTCAGAGGGTGAGGAGGTGAAAATTTATTATTTTCCTGCTGATGCATCACCTAGCAGATGATTCAGAGGGTGAGGAGGTGGAAATTTATTATTTTCCTACTAAGTCATCGCCAAGCAGAGGAGTCAGAGGGTGAGGAGGTGAAAGTTTTATTTTCCTGTTAAGTCATCGCTTGGCAGAGAAGTCAGTGGTGAGACGGTGAAACTTTTATTTTCCTGCTAAGGCATCGCCTACCAGAGGAGTCATTAGGTCGTGAGGAGGTTGAATTTTATTATCTGAGCTATGCCTAGAAGAAGAGTAAGGTCAAGGGCGAGGTTGTAAAGGGTCTTTTATATTTCCTGCTAAGGCCCAGCTTTCCAGAGGATTTACGAGATGAGAAGGTGAGAGTTCTATTTTCTTACTAAGGCTGAAGCCTAGTAGAGGAGCTTGATGTGGTGATGCTGAATTTTGAGTCCTAGTAGATGAGCTTGAGGTAGTGAGAATGAAGAGATTGAAATGTGGAGAGTGATAGTTCACATTTTTCCTACTAAGGCTGGAAACTATTTGAGGAGTTTGAACTGGGGAAGGTGAAGGCCGAGGCCTAGTAGATGAGCTTTAGGTGGTGAGGGTGAAAAGCTCGATGTATGGAGGGTGAGGGTTCATAATTTTCCTACTAAGGTTGGAGCCTAGTAAAAGAGCTTGAGGTGATGAGGGTTAAGTTTGGAACCTAGGTAGAGGAGCTTGAAGTGGGTAGAGTGAGATGCTTGAAGTATGGAGGGTGAGTGAAATGATGTGAATCTCGATACGAATAAATAGCAAACACGATTAAAACGCAATCGCACCCTCTATTTAATTACGATAATAAGACTCGTGTGTTTTCCCGATCTTTTGAATCAAGTAATTGATGTGTTATTCACCTCTAAACTATAAAAGTTTAGCAACAAATAAACACGAGGATAACAATCGAAATTTGATACGAACCTTCGAAGAACGACGCCTACGACAATCCGCACAAGCACGATCGACAAACGCCACAAAGTTATAAACTTTGATAAGTCTGATTTGATTTAACAAAGCTAAAGCCTTGAAAAGTTGAGAGAAAATTCTCACAAGTTTGATAAACTCAAAATAATATGTGTATTGTGTGTAAAATTTCGTCCAATATGGTTTACATATCAAAAAGATTACTAGAATCTAGTTGCTAACAAAATAAAACTCTAAAGAAGGAAATAATTCGCGCAGAAAACACTAGGCACGGACCCCGTGCAGAACTCCGTGTCTGGGTCCGTGTACACTTGGTAAATAGACTTCAGTTGGAAACAAGGGACACAGACCCCGTGCCCACCTCCGTGTACGGGTCCGTGTAGACACTGTCTTCGCCAATAACATAAGGCACGGACCCCGTGCCTGGGTCCGTCGTCGGGTCCGTATAGACACTGTCAATGGGCACCTCAAGCTGTATAGAGCACGGACCCCGTGTGCAGGTCCGTGTACGGGTCCGGGTAGACTCGGCCGGCTCGAACAATGCTTGAATCACATTCCGTTGGCCTCCAAACGTGCTCCCAAACATCACGAACCCTTTGGAACATTGCTCCTTGCACTTAAGCCCTCCTTGATACATCATAGACCCATGCAACGCTCCCATGATCGCATCATCCTCCCCTTCTTGAAAAGGATTTGTCCTCAAATCTTTGCTACCTACACAAAAATGAAGCCAGTTAATAATAACAAAAATTATGTGACCAACATGCTTACCTCGAAATTCAATTCTGTAGGTGCTATCCCCCATGCGCGTCATTGACCTTTGGAACCTCAACTCCTTGGTTGCCCTCTCCATGTAATCATCAATTACTTCAAACATCAAATAACGAGTGACATAGAATGATAATGTTAATATCGCATTAAGCATCATGAAGATTAAATTCCTCCCCTTCTTAGACCTAGTTAACAACACAAAAATTTCAACACAAGTGCACACCCATAGTTTACTAGGAATAAGAATTGTCTCATGCCATGAATATGAAAGGAAAAATTTTCCCCCTTTAAACATATATCCACCATGAATAGAAGAATCATCATATTCAATCATGCAACGGGCAAAACAATCAACAACAAGGTACAACTCATGCAAAGGGAACGAACCATGTGTACTACCCATGCAATCATTTAACTCCTCGCAAGAATTCAAGTCTAATGCATGTGAACACTGGTAGTTAACAAATCCCCACAATTTAGTAACTTGGGGAAATCAAGATTCATGATAGGTACATGCATGTCATCAATCATCTCAAGTCCATAGCAGTCAGTGAATAAGGATAAATTGACACATACTACCTTAACCCTCAAGTTCGCAACCCACCCTACAACTCCTTGAAAACAAAATAACACTACTTTAAGGTAGGGGAGAAAGTCATACCTCATAGTTGTTGTAGTGGCAACTAACCTTACCTCGTCGTGATTGCACTTGCATTCTCGAGGCTCAAACTTTTGGGTTCTCCCTTCGACAAGACTCACTTGTCCCCTTGTCATGATAACTCCAAGATCCTGCAAATAAGAAATAGCAATGCTCGGGATTGAACCGACGATTTCATCACAATATGGGTAAACCACTTTGTACAAAGGTACATGTAATGGTTTATGCAATAATAAACAACTCTCAACCTCACTCTTTTCACTCCTTTGGGCCATCAAATTATTTTTCTTTTCTTTTTCTTTGGCCTCTTTTTCTCTCTCTTTTTTCTTTTCTATGGTCATCTCACTCTTTTGTTCACTCTTTCTTTCGACCATATATTTTTCTTTTTCTTTTTCTAAGGCCATCTCACTCTTTTGGACACTCTTTTTTTCGGCCTCATCTCTTTTTCTTTTCTTTAATTGATCCTCAAGTATTTGTTTTGGTGACAAAGGTATTAATACAATTGGTTCTTTGTTTAGGACAAATGAGTACCTATTCTTGAAACCATCATGTGTTACCTTCCTATCAAATTTCCAAGGTCTACCCAACAAGATATGTCAAGCATGCATGGGCACCACATCACACAAAACCTCATCACTATACTTCCCAATCGAAAAAGATACTAGTACTTGTTTGTTAACCTTCACTTCCGCACAATCATTCAACCATTGAAGTCTATATGGTTGAGGGTGCTTTAAAGTAGACAAACTCAACTTCTCCACCATCTCACAACTAGCTACATTGGTACAACTTCCCCCATCTATAATAAAATTTCAAACCTTTTCGTTCACAAAGCACCTAGTATGGAACAAGTTCCCCCTTTGATTGGTCTCCTCCTCCTCGACTTGGCCAATCATGATACGCCTAGTCACCAATGATTCACCTACAACCGCCTCATATCCCTCGACAGGATCCTCCAACTCAGGCATCTCATCATCATCACTCTCACTTTGGGACTCATACTCACCATAAGCATTCAAAACCATCACCCTCTTATTAGGACATTCACTAGCAATATGACGCAACTCCTTGACACCTAAAGCATTTAGTATCCCTAGAATGATTAGAAGGAGTTTCAAATTTACCTTGGACTCCTTGCTTAGGTGCCTCTTGCTTAGTGTCAAATCTTGGCTTGGCCACCACTTTATTTTCCTCACGCTTCTCTACATTGGATTTTGCCAAGAAGAAGACGTACCTCCAGTTTGGTTGGTGCGGCCAACCCCACGCCTTTTGAGTTGTTGCTCCACCTTTATGGCCATTTGCACCATCTCGTCTAGATCCAAGTAGTGCCGAAGCTCCACTTGATCTTGAATTTCCCTGTTCAAACCACAAAGAATAACGTGCCATGGTCTCCTCACTATCCTCCTCAATATTTGCCCTAATCATGACTACTTCCATCTCCTTATAGTAGTCCTCAACACTCTTAGCTCCTTGCCTCAAAGTTTGTAGCCTCTTAAACATCTCTCTATAATAGTGATTGGGCACAAATCTTTTTCTCATGACCCTCTTCATCTCATCCCAAGACTCAATGAGTCTCTCATTATACCTCCTTCTAGTGGTCACTAATTGATCCCACCAAATGAGAGCATAGTCTAAGAATTCAACCACCGCCAACCTCACCTTCTTTTGTTCGGAGTAGTGGTGACATTCAAATACGAACTCTACCCTCTTTTCCCACTCTAGGTATGCCTCCGGATCAGATTTCCCATGGAACGATGGAATTTTCATCTTAATGCTACCCATGTGACCATCTTCCCTAGTCTCCTCATATCTACCCCGCATGGCTTCCCTTTTTCCTCTCCCAAATTCTCTACCTCTTCCATTCCTACCCCAATTCTCATTTTGACTCTTATCGCCTCCTCCCAGATCATATTCCTCATCATCTCCACCCAAATCCCTAGGCTTAGATTTACCCCCACTAACACTAACCTCAAGTTTACACAACCTCTCATGCAACGACTCCATTTGGGTCGTCATCATCCTACTAAAATGCCCAAACATCGCATCTATTTGGACCTTGGACAACCCCGAATTCGAACTATTTCCTACCTCCCTCTCCATTTAATTTCAAATTTGTACCTACAAGAAAACGTTAGTATAAAACAAATGATTCTCACCCAAATGCTCACGGTCACTCCAAAGAAATTCACTCGTCTCTCCTCTCTTATTTTTTTGCTCACAACAAATACTCACTAGTCACTCCAAAGAAATAACACTCACACTCAAGTAATGTCACTCAGATTTGAGGGTTCTCTCAAGAGCGTCAAGCTTTGTATGTTGAGTAAATCAAACAATCAAGTTTCAACTCGTGACAAATGCGACCGACTCACTTGGACTATGTAAACAAGAAATTCAAATGTATGAACTATTTTTTTTTTTGACTGTGAGAGGCAATTGAATATGACTCTCTAGAGAAAATTAAACAAGATATCAAAAAGAAATAATGGTGAATTTTCGGAATTTTTGTACTCTTTTTTTTTTTTTTTTGACTGAGTACTACTCGAAAATCCAAAAAAAAAAAAAAAGACACCAGCAAATTTTCGAGAATCGCAGATTCACGAAAAATACGAAGAACGATAGAACAAAACAGATCTGAAAACAAACGAATAAATAATACGGATCTGCAATTTAAAACAAGATACTTACTTGAATTCAATAAACCTGGCTCTGATACCAAATGATGTGAATCTCGATACGAATAAATAGCAAAGGGCTGACTACGGGCGAGAGGCGAGGCTGGCGGAGGCGCGAGAGTTGGTATAGGGGCGAGGGCTAGCGAAGGGGAGGCTTGGCAAGGCTGGGCGAGGGGAAAGGAAAGCATGGGCAGGCGAGGTGATGGAGTGGCGAGGGCTGGCTGGTGAGGTGCGCGGTAGGTGCGAAGGTGAGAAAAGAGCATGAGTAAGGCGAAGGCATTAGGCATGGGTGGCGAAGAGCCCAACGTAGATCTGGACCTCCCAAAACAGGAAGGTGATTTAATTTGTTTTCAAATTTTTGAAGACTAGTGAGCAGCAGAGGAAGAATGCGTAAGTCACATATTGTAAACCAAGGGCAACACAATTAATATAACTCCGAACCTGCGATTCAGTTCGAATTGGGAAGGGGAGATTGGTGATACCCCATGAATGGTCCCATCAAGATCAGGTCCAAACAAGACTTTGGAACCCGGTCCATTCCTAACCTAGTTAAGTGGCCCATGAGAGATCTCATGTGCGCTCCTATAAATACTAAGTTTGAACGTCCAATTCATCTATTGACTATATTGATTTTCAGCAGCGTCCGTAGCTGCTCGCTCATTTTATTCTCAGTACATGACTTGAGTGTCGGAAGGGCTATGCCGGGACACCCTTCTAGCCCCCTTCTAACAGTCTATTTTGTGATTTTAGGCCTAGAGTGAATTTGAGGTCCGCATTCACACTAGTTTCACCTGCTGAAATCGAATACTATATTTCTAGTGAATATCAGGTCATTATATGATTTGATTTGTCGATTTATATCTTTCATACAGTCATGAAGTTTATATAATTCTTTTCAATGAATCTATCTGTTATTCTTGTACAAATCGAGAATAATTTGGTTCCCATATTCGATCGGGGAAGCCGAAAAACTTCAAACTTTCTTGCTCATGCATCGACTTTTACTAGCGTATCCATCAATATTTCTCACCTTGATGAATGTGAAAAAGAAATTATTTGGTCAACCCCAAATATAAACGTAACGACCATTGACAATTTGTATAAAGAACAAGCATGAGTAAAAGTAAACTTATCCCAACAGGGAGAGGCCCTGGGTGTGATTATAGGTGGTAGCGCAAAAAAAAAAAAAAAAAACCCACCCTCATATAATAAATAATTATTACTATATATTAAACTCGAGGTATCTACGCTAACTAATTTGGTCCATCAATATAACACCAATATCAAATTATATACCTAACCTAGAAAAATACAAGAGCAAAAATGTCAAATAAAAAATGCACTCTCTCCACTATCTGATTGAATCCATTATCACCTCTAATTTGAAAATTGCATAAACCGCTTATCAACTTATTTCACTCCATATTATTTAAGTTTTTATTGTTCCTTATCTTCCTCATTTATTTTTAAAATCATTATCTTTCTCAAATTTTGCAGCAACCAACTCTGTAATTTTCATTCTTATCAAAATATTATTTTACAAATGCCACAAAACTTCTCCCTTTTCACCTATATGTAGTCCCCCAACTTCATTTTGTATAGCGATACTACTTATTTTAAGTAGTTCCTTGTGAGACGGTCTCACAGATCTTTGTTAACGAGACGAGTTAGGCCATGCACGTATTTACAGTAAAAAATAATGTTTTTCTTGGTGACCCTAAATAAAATATTTGTCTCACAAAATTGATCCATGAAATCGTCTCACACGAGTTTTTGTAATTTATTTTATGACATGCATGGTGTGTTTCGACTATATAATCAAACATTAGCTAACAAAGCTCCAAGAATAATCAAAGGGATAAATTTGGCTAGATACCTTTATTATGATCACTTCTCTCGTGCTTATATATATTGTGGTTTCTATAAATAATTGGAATTCATAATATATATCACATATTCTATAAATTATGGACTCCAACTATTATTTTCACATACATTAAGGGAATAAAAATCGAACATTTGCTCACAACTACGTAATGAATGTAGTTAGTTTCTCAGTACGTTAGAGTTCTTCATCCAGAAATTAATATGCGTAACAAGAAAAGAAATCATTTTTTTTTAAAGGAAGAGTGGAAAACAGAAAACCATCAAAAACCAGCAATGTGAAAAGAAGAGAACCAAATCACCATATCCTCAGTGAAGCATTGTTGTCTCGTGTCCCTCTTCTTCTCATCGTCCATAGCATAATCCTGCATCGGAAACCGGCAAATCGGGCACGTCTTTCTGCAAGAAAAACCAAGCCATCTCTCGACACAAACCCTGTGAAACTCATGCAAACAAGGCAATATACATGCATCGCCGCCTCCGTTCAAACTAGACAAACATATCGAGCACTCTTTATCTTCCGTAGCGTTGGTGCCTTTGCCATTTCTTTTCTTCGAGAAGACACCGGTGAACATAGACCATATCATGTCCATTTTATTACAAGCATTGATTCATTCATTAACATTTGTTACAGATTCCATTAGCATCGGATTAGATAAAAATGAATTAAGATGTGGTGTTGTATAGCTAGTAATGGGTCACTTTTGCTATTTTGCTTGGTTTCAACGTGAAAGAGTGGTTGAAGAAATTGGAACTGAAGATTATTGTGATTAAATAAAATTGGTTGCACCAATAAAATATTGATGATACCTTACTCCAACTTCAATTAAAATTTGATTTTAATTGCATATATTAACCCCATTGTAATTCAAAAAGAGATTTTCTTTTCGTCGAAACTTGATTTTTTATTATAAAAATATTCAAAAAATTTGTTAGTTCTTATTCATTGATAAAGCGCCAATAATAAATCATTGTAATTTCAAAAAGAGTTTTTTTGTCTTCGAAAAAGTCGATAATCATTTTTTAGAGGTCGCAAACACTCTCTTAATACAATCGCTCCATATGAATGAATGTAAAAATTAGCACTTAATTATGGTGAAACACCTTTTTCTTTTTTTATAGTTGATTCTCTCTTTTAAAAAAACAGTTCCTGTGAAATTTAAAGTTTTTTTGCGCAAATATCAATTCATCATTAAAAAATAATGTAAGAGAAACTAAAATGATTTTGCTCACAAATAATTATTATCTTGTTAAGAGAAATAGAGAAGTATCCAATTTTGGGAAAAATTTGTGTCATGTTTCAGTGCCCTTTTCCTTTAGTTGTTAAGGATGAATTTGTTGGATCTCGGTTTTCTCGTGCCCAAAACGTAGCGGAAGTTTTAAAAATTTTATTTTATTTTGACGTTCAAAATAATTGTTTGAGCACTCGTATGATTTAAATTAAATAAAAATTCATAGGGAGTTAGAAAATTTTACCTTTAGTGAAATTTTCACTTGGCGCGGACGTAGCTCTTGTTGTAAATCCTACGAACATTCTTCAATCTCCTAATCCAGTCCACGACTCGAATATTTATTCCTCTTCTAAATTGCACTAGAAATTTAGAAGAACTTTTGCGTAGAGATGAAACACGAAGAAGAAATCGACTCAATAAACCGATTTTTTCTTGCAAAATGAAAGAAATTTCAAGAGCAGCTTTTTGGAGTTCGGAAGAGCCGAAACCTAATGAATCTCTTGGATGCAATTCACGTAAATAAGGATCAAATCCTTATTATTATTTCTAATCATTTACTTAATTAATCAAATTAATTAAGTCATTTAAAGATTTCAAAAATATTTGCATGCCTTTTCATAAAACTCTAGGATGCATGTTACTAAATAAGAATTAAATTCTTATTATTATTTTCTAATCATTTCTTTACTTAATTAATCTAATTAATTAAGTTAATTAAAGATTCCAAAAAAATGCATCTCATATCATAGTCAATCTCGAATGATGCATATATTTCTTATAATATCATACATCAATATTGTAACGTCTACTAGTTTTAAAAGTGCGGAAATATTTATTTATTTTTTTTAAAAGCTCGCAATTACAAAATAACACTTAAAAATAATCATATTCATTTGCCAACAAGAATATCGCAGTTTAAAAATAATTAACGTTATACAAAATCAACGTAAACGTAAATGTGTAAAAATCGTAATATCATCAACATATAAAAATGTTTAACTCCTCTCAATCTCATAAATAAATATGCGGAAAAATAATGGTCCTCGGGTCGTGTCACCGCACATCCCGCCTGCCTACCCAGTCTTCGGCACCTCCGATCCCTTGATCAAAATGACACCTGCATCACACACGCCTAGTGAGTCTAAAGACTCAACACACATGTACCAGTAATAACAAGTACACATACGTAGCACACAGCAGTGAAAAATAACATAATCAACATACATTTCATGAGCTTAAAAACATGAACATAAGCGTGTCGTGTAAAATCGTAACTTGTCAAAACATGTCTCATCATGTTATCATGTCATATGCGTAACTGTGACCTGTCAAAACATGGTAATAGCATGTATCATCGTATCAACATATACGTGTTAAAATCTTAATTTGAATTCCGTTCATTAGCTGTGACTTTCGTATTATCATGTCATCATGTCAGTCGATGGATCCATCTACGTGTAACCGTGGTACCCGGCGGCGAGGGACATCAGCGACGGCATTACCCGCCCACTGAGCCCGGGCCTTACATGTCATCGTGTCATCGTGTTAGTCACAACTAAATCACTTCCTTCAAAACGTGTCATCATGTTCATCACTTAATTGAAAGAATGCGTATACATAATTTTTCCTTTAAACCAAGCATGCACCATAATTATCATAATAGCGTAAAAATCATCAACGTGATGCATAAACATTTTAAAATATCATAAATTTGTGCTCAGGGCGCTGACAGGACCAAAATCTCACCCCGGGTGCAAAATGACCATTTTGCCCCTAGAAACCCAAAAATTATCGTTTCAACCCTGGACTTCTAAAATTGTCCCGAAGCTTACCAAACTCCTTAAAATATCCCAAAACATTTTTATAAGTGTTCTTAGATGTAAATCCCAAGCCAAAATCAGAACTTAACCGACACGTTTTAAAACTTGAAACGGAATCTCGGTTTCAAACCGAACCGACTCAAAACTCTACTAAATTCTTCCCAACCTTATACCATATCTTAACATATTAAAATGCTCCTAAAACCATGACATTTTCTCCCTAACACACGGCTAATCAATACTATAAATTTATTAACTTCTCGGTCCTATCCTATTTGTCCACCTCATGCACTTCCCTTGGCCACAACTCACGCCTATACCCTCAAATTGACGCACCACTCACGAGCCCACACACCAGGGACGTAGATCAGCATCTAAGGTACTCCACCGACTCAAACCTCCACTCCCATGCATGCCCCCACACCGCCATCTTACCCGCTAGAATCCCATCTCCTAACCCATGTTCCCTCGCTTCCACTTCACGTGTGCTGCTTCAAGGATCGAACCAGCAGAGCTAGGGTCCTCCAAGGACGTGGACCAGACCCACCAGGACTAGATCCACCGCTTGGCTCACCATAGCACCGATGGTTCTCCCCCTTACCCACAATACTAGCAAACCCGAACCCCCACCTCGATTCAACCCTTCGTCTCTACTACTCACAGCAAGCAACGTTCCGTGTTGTCTTCAGGATCACCCTCAATGCCTTTAACAATCTCTTAACAGCCGTAGGTCGCAGCCCCTTGCACAAACTAGGGAAAAACGTGAGTATAATGAAAAGAATGCATAATATGGATGAAAGTCGAAACTTTTCTTCATGATCTTGGACAGATCGAGTTCCTTCATGCATAATACATACAAATCAAATATATACAACATGAGTGATGCAGCAAAGGTGATACAAAGCATGCCTGGAATGATGCACAAACACGAGGCCGGAGGAAATTCTTTTTCAAGAACAAGAGCCAACCGATGGGGCCTAGCAGTAAATGATGAAACCAAGGAACTAATGAATTCTGAAAGGGTGTCGGCTGGTTGGTGGGGTAAAATTAGGTTTAGGGTTAATTGGGTGATTAGGGCCTAATTATATTGATAATAATTAGTGCATGGGCTATAAAAATACATTTTAAAACTTAAAAAAAAGGTTTTAAGCCCAACAAACTTAAAAATAATCCCATTAAATCCAAACGCATTCCCGAAAAATATTTCGTATTGAAAAGATTTCGAAAATATTAGCCGAACCATTAAAAAGTCCCCCGATTCGATAAAGTTTGCGTACCGTTAAAAATTAAAATCCTGTGGGTAAAAATACCCAAAAAAATTCCCATTTTCGAAAAATAACTTAAAATGCTTTAAATTAATTTATAAAAATAAATCGTGTAATAAAATAATTTTCCTGAAAATTCTCCGGTCTCCGATCCTTGTTCGAGTGTGAAATGCACCTAGAAACCCTAATGCGTGAACTTTTAAAATTTCATGAATTAAAACCTATCATGAATGAATTATGCATAAAATGCATAAAATAATTTAAATCCATAATTTAAATAAAAATCCTAGATTGTATGAACTTTAAATAAACAATGAATTAAAACACAATTAATGAAATAAACATGCATTTAAAGCTTTAAAATAATTTAATAAAATACCAAAGAAATTTAATAACTTGCATGCATGTGGTTCACGTGGACTTTCAAATTTTCTGGACATTACAATCTTCCCCCCTTAAATTGAATTTCGTCCCCGAAATTCGCTTATCCTCGATAATCAAAGAGTTTAGACCCTTAATTCTAGAATCTCAATAGTTCACGCTTCCGTTGCGCTACTTCGATAAAATAAGTGTTAAGCTGTCCTTACGGCTCCTCAATACTAATTAAATTTTGCCTACCAAAATTCTCGTTTGCGAATTGCAACTTAAAGCAACTTATAGTGACTTAGTTCTATTTCTCTATGTCCTTGAATTTGGACTTTTCTCAATATTCCCAATATTAGAAATGACCGTCCAAACTTATTGGATCTTACTTTCTTACACTATACCCAGGATGTTCATTGACCTACTACCTTAGCATTTAGGTAGTTCAACTTAGGAAACCTTAGTCCCAAGAGTTAATGACCGACTGCTATCCTCGGTGATACACTTAAAAGTTAAACCTTATCTTAACCTCATAATAAAATTAGCCTAAGATCATTGGATCAATTCTTTATATTACGGCATTAAACTTACGTAACTTAACTATTTACAAGTATACACCAAATATAAAATTGTTGCAAATCTTAAATTCGAGTAACGTTAATCCATAAAATCCAAAATATACAACACCGATCTTCTACCTAAATAATAGAACCATTCTAGTATCAATTACATACTTAAACTATTTCCTTTCCAATTACAATATAATTGAGGCCTAAGTCTCTTAGACTTTCCTCCTTGAAACGAATGTTGCATTCTTACGTATCCCTAATTTTTAATTAATATTAGTGTATAAAACTTAATAAGTTATCACATGGTAGCCTTAGACTAACTCTAATAAATCAACTTCGCTTATAACCCCTAGAATTCTAGAACTCCCACATCAAGATTTTTATATTTCTTACTCGATAAAAATATTAACATTCGTCCATTGGTAACCTAAATTGAATACAACTAGTTCCATTTTGTTTTTATTTCACCCAAAATTTTCGTATTAACACATATCCCATAAATTTGAAATTCAAACTTACTCAACCCAATTAGTTTTGGATAACATAATTTCAACACACATATCCACTTAAATCTCAAGTTTCTTAATGACTTTCAAAAATTCCTTATGACGTGGTGTCTAACTCCCTTCTTACATACGTCTGCCGAGTAATCTAACCAACAATCGTACCCAATTTTCTAGGAAACTTTAACCCTATCACAGGTATAATTTTAACTCTTAAAATTATGATTAAAACTTATGCTACATCAAACCTTAAGTCCCCAAAATAAGTTAACTTACTGTCAAATCTTATAACTTAACTAATTGCTCAACTTTATCTTAAATTGTTGTCGCTCTAGATTCTTAATTTGCCACATCACTATTCCATTAACACTTAGATTTTCATGCCAAATATTGATTCATCCTACGATGCTTTGATTATTATTCCTTATAACATCATAACCCAGATGTTTCAAAGTTCTAAATATCCTTCCAGCCTAAATCACCAAAAATTTCTATCTTTTAAACCATTCAATTCTAACTTACTGCTAAATTAGTCCCCCAAATTTCTTAAAATTGCAACATTAATTCTTAATTTCTCAAAAACTATCCAATTTTTCCTAAATTCCCTAATAACCCAAAAGTTCTCGGTGTTCCTAATTCCATTTTATAGATTCCTCGTAACATAAATTTCAATAATTTTACGCTAATTATACCCAAAATCAATTCTCATAATCTCAAAAATTACTCATTTAGACCAAGTGTTCCTCAAAAATTCGAATTTAATCCTCAAAAATTTTGGAATTTGTAGTTTGCTCCTTAAAGTTCTCGAACTTTACAGTTTTAGCCCTACAATTCTTCGAAATTTGCATTATTGCCCCCATAAAATTTTCCACCTTTGCCTCATTAAACCTTTAAATTCTCGGAACTTAGAATTTAATCCCAAAAATCGATAAACCCGAAAATAGTCCCTAAGAATTTTATTCTAGCACTTAGGTCCTCAAATTATTGGTTATTACAATTAGGTCCTTAAGATTCTCAATTCATACAATTCAATTCTTAAATCCAACTAGGTAGAGCATGCATCCTAAATAAATTCTACGTTTTACACTTCCAAAGATCGTCGTAGTCTTCGAATCATTATTCTTTACATGAAATCCTCAAAAATTAATTCAACTAGTAACCATGAACCATCAGTAATTTCTTAGAAGATCTACAAGTCCTAAGAGCATTCATAATCTTCAAGATTAACTTATGATCCAAAAAATATAACATCAGTACTGCTAATCCAAAAATCAATATAGACAATCCATTTTCAACCTTTCCTAATGCCCAAACGCAAAATTCTTATTCACGTCCAATTCCACCACAAAGCAGCATGCATGAAAATCATATAATTTCTCATTTCATGTCGCAACATGCAAAAAAAATTTTAAAGCATCTAATCTCAAAATATAACAACATATACACATGCCTCGTAAAACGTATATCATGTAGACATGCAGGTGATAGCATTAAAATATTGAAAACATGTAAAATCATACAACTTACAGACTTGAGGCTTGAAGAATGAGCAGCAGAAGCTGGCGGTGGCACAACCCTATACAGGACCCTGGCTCTGATACCAACTGTAACGTCTACTAGTTTTAAAAGTGCGGAAATATTTATTTATTTTTTTTAAAAGCTCGCAATTACAAAATAACACTTAAAAATAATCATATTCATTTGCCAACAAGAATATCGCAGTTTAAAAATAATTAACGTTATACAAAATCAACGTAAACGTAAATGTGTAAAAATCGTAATATCATCAACATATAAAAATGTTTAACTCCTCTCAATCTCATAAATAAATATGCGGAAAAATAATGGTCCTCGGGTCGTGTCACCGCACATCCCGCCTGCCTACCCAGTCTTCGGCACCTCCGATCCCTTGATCAAAATGACACCTGCATCACACACGCCTAGTGAGTCTAAAGACTCAACACACATGTACCAGTAATAACAAGTACACATACGTAGCACACAGCAGTGAAAAATAACATAATCAACATACATTTCATGAGCTTAAAAACATGAACATAAGCGTGTCGTGTAAAATCGTAACTTGTCAAAACATGTCTCATCATGTTATCATATCATATGCGTAACTGTGACCTGTCAAAACATGGTAATAGCATGTATCATCGTATCAACATATACGTGTTAAAATCTTAATTTGAATTCCGTTCATTAGCTGTGACTTTCGTATTATCATGTCATCATGTCAGTCGATGGATCCATCTACGTGTAACCGCGGTACCCGGCGGCGAGGGACATCAGCGACGGCATTACCCGCCCACTGAGCCCGGGCCTTACATGTCATCGTGTCATCGTGTTAGTCACAACTAAATCACTTCCTTCAAAACGTGTCATCATGTTCATCACTTAATTGAAAGAATGCGTATACATAATTTTTCCTTTAAACCAAGCATGCACCATAATTATCATAATAGCGTAAAAATCATCAACGTGATGCATAAACATTTTAAAATATCATAAATTTGTGCTCAGGGCGCTGACAGGACCAAAATCTCACCCCGGGTGCAAAATGACCATTTTGCCCCTAGAAACCCAAAAATTATCGTTTCAACCCTGGACTTCTAAAATTGTCCCGAAGCTTACCAAACTCCTTAAAATATCCCAAAACATTTTTATAAGTGTTCTTAGATATAAATCCCAAGCCAAAATCAGAACTTAACCGACACGTTTTAAAACTTGAAACGGAATCTCGGTTTCAAACCGAACCGACTCAAAACTCTACTAAATTCTTCCCAACCTTATACCATATCTTAACATATTAAAATGCTCCTAAAACCATGACATTTTCTCCCTAACACACGGCTAATCAATACTATAAATTTATTAACTTCTCGGTCCTATCCTATTTGTCCACCTCATGCACTTCCCTTGGCCACAACTCACGCCTATACCCTCAAATTGACGCACCACTCACGAGCCCACACACCAGGGACGTAGATCAGCATCTAAGGTACTCCACCGACTCAAACCTCCACTCCCATGCATGCCCCCACACCGCCATCTTACCCGCTAGAATCCCATCTCCTAACCCATGTTCCCTCGCTTCCACTTCACGTGTGCTGCTTCAAGGATCGAACCAGCAGAGCTAGGGTCCTCCAAGGACGTGGACCAGACCCACCAGGACTAGATCCACCGCTTGGCTCACCATAGCACCGATGGTTCTCCCCCTTACCCACAATACTAGCAAACCCGAACCCCCACCTCGATTCAACCCTTCGTCTCTACTACTCACAGCAAGCAACGTTCCGTGTTGTCTTCAGGATCACCCTCAATGCCTTTAACAATCTCTTAACAGCCGTAGGTCGCAGCCCCTTGCACAAACTAGGGAAAAACGTGAGTATAATGAAAAGAATGCATAATATGGATGAAAGTCGAAACTTTTCTTCATGATCTTGGACAGATCGAGTTCCTTCATGCATAATACATACAAATCAAATATATACAACATGAGTGATGCAGCAAAGGTGATACAAAGCATGCCTGGAATGATGCACAAACACGAGGCCGGAGGAAATTCTTTTTCAAGAACAAGAGCCAACCGATGGGGCCTAGCAGTAAATGATGAAACCAAGGAACTAATGAATTCTGAAAGGGTGTCGGCTGGTTGGTGGGGTAAAATCAGGTTTAGGGTTAATTGGGTGATTAGGGCCTAATTATATAGATAATAATTAGTGCATGGGCTATAAAAATACATTTTAAAACTTAAAAAAAAAGGTTTTAAGCCCAACAAGCTTAAAAATAATCCCATTAAATCCAAACGCATTCCCGAAAAATATTTCGTATTGAAAAGATTTCGAAAATATTAGCCGAACCATTAAAAAGTCCCCCGATTCGATAAAGTTTGCGTACCGTTAAAAATTAAAATCCTGTGGGTAAAAATACCCAAAAAAATTCCCATTTTCGAAAAATAACTTAAAATGCTTTAAATTAATTTATAAAAATAAATCGTGTAATAAAATAATTTTCCTGAAAATTCTCCGGTCTCCGATCCTTGTTCGAGTGTGAAATGCACCTAGAAACCCTAATGCGTGAACTTTTAAAATTTCATGAATTAAAACCTATCATGAATGAATTATGCATAAAATGCATAAAATAATTTAAATCCATAATTTAAATAAAAATCCTAGATTGTATGAACTTTAAATAAACAATGAATTAAAACACAATTAATGAAATAAACATGCATTTAAAGCTTTAAAATAATTTAATAAAATACCAAAGAAATTTAATAACTTGCATGCATGTGGTTCACGTGGACTTTCAAATTTTCTGGACATTACAATCTTCCCCCCTTAAATTGAATTTCGTCCCCGAAATTCGCTTATCCTCGATAATCAAAGAGTTTAGACCCTTAATTCTAGAATCTCAATAGTTCACGCTTCCGTTGCGCTACTTCGATAAAATAAGTGTTAAGCTGTCCTTACGGCTCCTCAATACTAATTAAATTTTGCCTACCAAAATTCTCGTTTGCGAATTGCAACTTAAAGCAACTTATAGTGACTTAGTTCTATTTCTCTATGTCCTTGAATTTGGACTTTTCTCAATATTCCCAATATTAGAAATGACCGTCCAAACTTATTGGATCTTACTTTCTTACACTATACCCAGGATGTTCATTGACCTACTACCTTAGCATTTAGGTAGTTCAACTTAGGAAACCTTAGTCCCAAGAGTTAATGACCGACTGCTATCCTCGGTGATACACTTAAAAGTTAAACCTTATCTTAACCTCATAATAAAATTAGCCTAAGATCATTGGATCAATTCTTTATATTACGGCATTAAACTTACGTAACTTAACTATTTACAAGTATACACCAAATATAAAATTGTTGCAAATCTTAAATTCGAGTAACGTTAATCCATAAAATCCAAAATATACAACACCGATCTTCTACCTAAATAATAGAACCATTCTAGTATCAATTACATACTTAAACTATTTCCTTTCCAATTACAATATAATTGAGGCCTAAGTCTCTTAGACTTTCCTCCTTGAAACGAATGTTGCATTCTTACGTATCCCTAATTTTTAATTAATATTAGTGTATAAAACTTAATAAGTTATCACATGGTAGCCTTAGACTAACTCTAATAAATCAACTTCGCTTATAACCCCTAGAATTCTAGAACTCCCACATCAAGATTTTTATATTTCTTACTCGATAAAAATATTAACATTCGTCCATTGGTAACCTAAATTGAATACAACTAGTTCCATTTTGTTTTTATTTCACCCAAAATTTTCGTATTAACACATATCCCATAAATTTGAAATTCAAACTTACTCAACCCAATTAGTTTTGGATAACATAATTTCAACACACATATCCACTTAAATCTCAAGTTTCTTAATGACTTTCAAAAATTCCTTATGACGTGGTGTCTAACTCCCTTCTTACATACGTCTGCCGAGTAATCTAACCAACAATCGTACCCAATTTTCTAGGAAACTTTAACCCTATCACAGGTATAATTTTAACTCTTAAAATTATGATTAAAACTTATGCTACATCAAACCTTAAGTCCCCAAAATAAGTTAACTTACTGTCAAATCTTATAACTTAACTAATTGCTCAACTTTATCTTAAATTGTTGTCGCTCTAGATTCTTAATTTGCCACATCACTATTCCATTAACACTTAGATTTTCATGCCAAATATTGATTCATCCTACGATGCTTTGATTATTATTCCTTATAACATCATAACCCAGATGTTTCAAAGTTCTAAATATCCTTCCAGCCTAAATCACCAAAAATTTCTATCTTTTAAACCATTCAATTCTAACTTACTGCTAAATTAGTCCCCCAAATTTCTTAAAATTGCAACATTAATTCTTAATTTCTCAAAAACTATCCAATTTTTCCTAAATTCCCTAATAACCCAAAAGTTCTCGGTGTTCCTAATTCCATTTTATAGATTCCTCGTAACATAAATTTCAATAATTTTACGCTAATTATACCCAAAATCAATTCTCATAATCTCAAAAATTACTCATTTAGACCAAGTGTTCCTCAAAAATTCGAATTTAATCCTCAAAAATTTTGGAATTTGTAGTTTGCTCCTTAAAGTTCTCGAACTTTACAGTTTTAGCCCTACAATTCTTCGAAATTTGCATTATTGCCCCCATAAAATTTTCCACCTTTGCCTCATTAAACCTTTAAATTCTCGGAACTTAGAATTTAATCCCAAAAATCGATAAACCCGAAAATAGTCCCTAAGAATTTTATTCTAGCACTTAGGTCCTCAAATTATTGGTTATTACAATTAGGTCCTTAAGATTCTCAATTCATACAATTCAATTCTTAAATCCAACTAGGTAGAGCATGCATCCTAAATAAATTCTACGTTTTACACTTCCAAAGATCGTCGTAGTCTTCGAATCATTATTCTTTACATGAAATCCTCAAAAATTAATTCAACTAGTAACCATGAACCATCAGTAATTTCTTAGAAGATCTACAAGTCCTAAGAGCATTCATAATCTTCAAGATTAACTTATGATCCAAAAAATATAACATCAGTACTGCTAATCCAAAAATCAATATAGACAATCCATTTTCAACCTTTCCTAATGCCCAAACGCAAAATTCTTATTCACGTCCAATTCCACCACAAAGCCAGCATGCATGAAAATCATATAATTTCTCATTTCATGTCGCAACATGCAAAAAAAATTTTAAAGCATCTAATCTCAAAATATAACAACATATACACATGCCTCGTAAAACGTATATCATGTAGACATGCAGGTGATAGCATTAAAATATTGAAAACATGTAAAATCATACAACTTACAGACTTGAGGCTTGAAGAATGAGCAGCAGAAGCTGGCGGTGGCACAACCCTATACAGGACCCTGGCTCTGATACCAACTGTAACGTCTACTAGTTTTAAAAGTGCGGAAATATTTATTTATTTTTTTTAAAAGCTCGCAATTACAAAATAACACTTAAAAATAATCATATTCATTTGCCAACAAGAATATCGCAGTTTAAAAATAATTAACGTTATACAAAATCAACGTAAACGTAAATGTGTAAAAATCGTAATATCATCAACATATAAAAATGTTTAACTCCTCTCAATCTCATAAATAAATATGCGGAAAAATAATGGTCCTCGGGTCGTGTCACCGCACATCCCGCCTGCCTACCCAGTCTTCGGCACCTCCGATCCCTTGATCAAAATGACACCTGCATCACACACGCCTAGTGAGTCTAAAGACTCAACACACATGTACCAGTAATAACAAGTACACATACGTAGCACACAGCAGTGAAAAATAACATAATCAACATACATTTCATGAGCTTAAAAACATGAACATAAGCGTGTCGTGTAAAATCGTAACTTGTCAAAACATGTCTCATCATGTTATCATATCATATGCGTAACTGTGACCTGTCAAAACATGGTAATAGCATGTATCATCGTATCAACATATACGTGTTAAAATCTTAATTTGAATTCCGTTCATTAGCTGTGACTTTCGTATTATCATGTCATCATGTCAGTCGATGGATCCATCTACGTGTAACCGCGGTACCCGGCGGCGAGGGACATCAGCGACGGCATTACCCGCCCACTGAGCCCGGGCCTTACATGTCATCGTGTCATCGTGTTAGTCACAACTAAATCACTTCCTTCAAAACGTGTCATCATGTTCATCACTTAATTGAAAGAATGCGTATACATAATTTTTCCTTTAAACCAAGCATGCACCATAATTATCATAATAGCGTAAAAATCATCAACGTGATGCATAAACATTTTAAAATATCATAAATTTGTGCTCAGGGCGCTGACAGGACCAAAATCTCACCCCGGGTGCAAAATGACCATTTTGCCCCTAGAAACCCAAAAATTATCGTTTCAACCCTGGACTTCTAAAATTGTCCCGAAGCTTACCAAACTCCTTAAAATATCCCAAAACATTTTTATAAGTGTTCTTAGATATAAATCCCAAGACAAAATCAGAACTTAACCGACACGTTTTAAAACTTGAAACGGAATCTCGGTTTCAAACCGAACCGACTCAAAACTCTACTAAATTCTTCCCAACCTTATACCATATCTTAACATATTAAAATGCTCCTAAAACCATGACATTTTCTCCCTAACACACGGCTAATCAATACTATAAATTTATTAACTTCTCGGTCCTATCCTATTTGTCCACCTCATGCACTTCCCTTGGCCACAACTCACGCCTATACCCTCAAATTGACGCACCACTCACGAGCCCACACACCAGGGACGTAGATCAGCATCTAAGGTACTCCACCGACTCAAACCTCCACTCCCATGCATGCCCCCACACCGCCATCTTACCCGCTAGAATCCCATCTCCTAACCCATGTTCCCTCGCTTCCACTTCACGTGTGCTGCTTCAAGGATCGAACCAGCAGAGCTAGGGTCCTCCAAGGACGTGGACCAGACCCACCAGGACTAGATCCACCGCTTGGCTCACCATAGCACCGATGGTTCTCCCCCTTACCCACAATACTAGCAAACCCGAACCCCCACCTCGATTCAACCCTTCGTCTCTACTACTCACAGCAAGCAACGTTCCGTGTTGTCTTCAGGATCACCCTCAATGCCTTTAACAATCTCTTAACAGCCGTAGGTCGCAGCCCCTTGCACAAACTAGGGAAAAACGTGAGTATAATGAAAAGAATGCATAATATGGATGAAAGTCGAAACTTTTCTTCATGATCTTGGACAGATCGAGTTCCTTCATGCATAATACATACAAATCAAATATATACAACATGAGTGATGCAGCAAAGGTGATACAAAGCATGCCTGGAATGATGCACAAACACGAGGCCGGAGGAAATTCTTTTTCAAGAACAAGAGCCAACCGATGGGGCCTAGCAGTAAATGATGAAACCAAGGAACTAATGAATTCTGAAAGGGTGTCGGCTGGTTGGTGGGGTAAAATCAGGTTTAGGGTTAATTGGGTGATTAGGGCCTAATTATATAGATAATAATTAGTGCATGGGCTATAAAAATACATTTTAAAACTTAAAAAAAAAGGTTTTAAGCCCAACAAGCTTAAAAATAATCCCATTAAATCCAAACGCATTCCCGAAAAATATTTCGTATTGAAAAGATTTCGAAAATATTAGCCGAACCATTAAAAAGTCCCCCGATTCGATAAAGTTTGCGTACCGTTAAAAATTAAAATCCTGTGGGTAAAAATACCCAAAAAAATTCCCATTTTCGAAAAATAACTTAAAATGCTTTAAATTAATTTATAAAAATAAATCGTGTAATAAAATAATTTTCCTGAAAATTCTCCGGTCTCCGATCCTTGTTCGAGTGTGAAATGCACCTAGAAACCCTAATGCGTGAACTTTTAAAATTTCATGAATTAAAACCTATCATGAATGAATTATGCATAAAATGCATAAAATAATTTAAATCCATAATTTAAATAAAAATCCTAGATTGTATGAACTTTAAATAAACAATGAATTAAAACACAATTAATGAAATAAACATGCATTTAAAGCTTTAAAATAATTTAATAAAATACCAAAGAAATTTAATAACTTGCATGCATGTGGTTCACGTGGACTTTCAAATTTTCTGGACATTACAAATATTATTTTGTTTTGTGTGCAAGTTTTTTAAAATTAGGGTATCATGAACAATTCCATAAATCAATATCATATTTTATAAAAACTTAATGGGCAATATTTTAACTCAATTAAAATATAATTTAATTATTAAAGCTCATTTGAACTTTAATAAATTAGAATGATGTGTTTATACTCTTACAAGTCCATCATCCATGCTCTCATTAATCTCATCATAATCTCGATCGGTGATCAAATATCATTGATGTGACAATTTCAACTTGTTTGTTATTATGATGCACAATTTAATTTCAAGATCACCGATTTTTAAATAAGGCAGGTGCACACCTTTCACTGTTTTAGCAGTCATGCTCTAAACTTTCTATAAGCTTTTATAAACTTTATTTATAAGTTTATCGATTGATCATGTCAAACTTATTTCTTATAAAATTCATTGAATTTATTATCTCAACGTTTTCTACGAATTCAACTCCTTGAATTTATTATATCGATGGGAACAAGTAAACCAGTGCTTGCGTGACCCTTAATGGTTCAGAGATACCGCTAGCCGTGCGTTCACAACTCTTTGTGATTCAGAACATAATCCTTTATTCGGGCTTATCCTAATTTGCCCCATTCTATGTATCAACCATTGATCATGTGAATATCAGAAATCATATTTCTGATTAACCCCATCGAATCATGATAAGAGCGTCTAATAGCATCGCCACATAATTCCCTAGGTATCACTGATAGTGCCTGCAAGAACCAGTTGATTATGATTAACGTACAGTACGGTCCCTTCATCTCATATATCCCGATCGAATCTGCAACCATTGGTTCATCGAGGGTTATATAATAATTCGATAACTATGTGATAAACATAAATAGTGGCATCGCATGTACTGTTGGAGAACTCTTTCTCTAACATACATCTCATACTCTGGCCAGAGATTCCACGCACTATAATTTCATCAGATCACATAGGATATCTACACCCGCAGGTGAGCGGTGAATCCCTGACTACAATGCACTGGCTCCTACATGTGTCGCAACCGTACCCAATCTCGCCACCTAATGACTCTCCTGGAGCCGGTAAACAAGTCAAAAACACAGCCCTAGCATATAGAGCCTCAATGTTGTCCCGGGTCGTAAGGACTAATGGTGTACAATCATAATCACGGACTTATCCTCTCGATGAATGATAACCACTTGGAAAGTTCGAGGGAGTATTGTTCGATATAATCATCATATGACTATCCATCTGAATGTTTAGATATCTCTATGTCCTCACCAAGAAATGTGGTACACAACATCACAGATGCTATTCTCGAGCTCAAGCGACCTTTATCCATATTTTAGGCGGCTAAATGACTAGGAACGAATTTATATTATACAGTGTTTACAAATGAGTTTTAACATCGAATTACGATTCATTTGAATTAAAGTATAATCAAGGACTTTATCTATGCTGATTGTATGGGTATACAGATAAAGTAAAACGAGACCATAAAAATTTATATTATATTAAAATAAAGATTGTTTATTACACTTGAGTCAATAGATTCCCTAGTCAACCGTTGGCTTGTAGGACATCTACTATAAGAGAATTAATGTTAAGGGACCGATAACATTATAAATTCATAAATTGATTTAACTATTGACCCACACAGTTACATACACTAAATACGAGGCGTATATGTTGCATGCTTGTAAATTTTTGTATTTGTGAAAATTTATTTGGAGCTTAATCATATTTTTGACTAATTTGATTTATATTAAAATAAAGATAATATCATAACACTGTAATTTGATGAGGGGCCAACTACAATTTGGTGGGAGGCATTGAATAGTAACAACATTTGGTGAAACCTATTTTAATTTTAAAATTGTCTTCTCTCATGCATTTGACTCTAAGACATATTTAATTTTGTAGAAAATAATCACATTTTAATTAAATGGCAAATAATATATATATATATATATATATATATATATATATATATATATATATATATATATATTATAATACACATATATATGTTACACGGATTGTGTGCCGCGCTGTTGCTTGTATATATTATAGGTCGAAACAATAGGAAAAAAGAAAAATACATTCACAGCAAACATATATGCAAAATTGTATGTGACTTTATCGATCAACAGTATTAAACTCTTTTTCCTGCATTAAGATCATCAGCAATGATCGCTATAATATCACACAAAAGATTCAACTTCAAATCATCCCCAGCTACAGGGGATTTATAGGGGCTCTTGAACAAACTCTCACAATATTGACCCGCTTCAGCAGTTATTTCGGCGTGCACGCGAAGATCACGATACCGCTCGCCGTCCAAATCATCCGATACCATTGCCAAACTACGTATAACAGTGACATAGGCGTTTTCACACAGGCCCAGAAAGCCTTTTAGCATAGGATCAGTTGCTGAAAGCAAGGAGTTATGAATCTTCATCTGTGTATGTGTCGCAAGAACTTGCGCGGTGCCGATGGCAATTCTTCCGAGCAATGGGTAATCGGCAAATCTTGTGCGTGAGTTTGAACCAAAATCGTATAAGCAAAACTTTTCATCTTTGCATCGACGACATACTTCTTGGAGGGGTAAACCATTGGTTGTTGCAAAGAGCAAACCGTTGGTAACAAGAATTAGATGAATGAAAAAGATTACTTTGGCAAGAGAAAATGCCATTTTCTTTATTTGTGATTGTGTGACTGAGATTGATTTACGCATACATATAATAAAAATGTAGCGTTTTTTGGAATGTTTAATTTCCCTAAACTTAAAAAAGGATAAAACAGATACGTAATAAACTTAAATTGAACATGAGATATATTAATAACAGGAATGGAAGATAGAATCTTGGCCTACATTTCACCTCCCTTCCAAGTTATTTGTTATACTAGATTGATATTTGGTGCTGTCTTATATATCTCCGTAACCGTAAAACTTCTAAAAAAATGAAAACCCATTTAAGAGAGATATTCAGAATCTTTTTATCCCAGAAATTATGATAAAAATATTCGGGTAAAAAAAAGCTACTTTAGGAATACAATTAAAATATTGTTATTACACAAAGTTTGCATTCAAGAACCACAAAATTTATACTTGCAACCACATAGCATTGGCAGGTCTAAAACATTTTAAAATCTTATGATATAAACTTCTTTAAACCTCAAAAAGCAACGTAAACACAACGATACAGCCATGAGAGGGGAACTTTCGATCACTACGTTAATCACACACATACAACATATCTAGACATTGGTACCGATCAGTTTCTGTTAGTTTCTATCAAAGGAAAAAATAACAGCATAAAGCAAGCAGGTTTTATTTCTCACTTAGAACAAAATATATAAGAAATTCCGACCCAACCTACAAGAATAGTTTGTGCAACACTAATAAATGTCTAATTCCAGGGACTCGGAAGCCTGCCATCTCTGAAAACGGAAGTGCCACCTGATGCTGCAGGTGAAGGAGAGGAGGCTATGTAACTTGTTCCTGTGACAGAGACCGAAGAATGTACTTGCCCAGCAGGTGCAAATCGTGAAGGACTGGGACTACCAGCAACCCCCAGCGAGTTTCTATGAGTTAGAGGTACCTGCTAGGACAAAAACGAATTTATCTGCTCCATGCCTAAATCAAAACAACATAACATGTCCCTATATTGTTCATTGCAAAAGCGAAAACTATAATATATATCTTGTAATAGGGGGCTCAATTTTCAAAAAAGCACTATTACATGAGCATGTGCAAACGGATAAGGGGGTAAAACAGTAGTCTCTAAAACTAATGAGACACTTACCACGTTAGGGGGAGGCTTCCGCTGTTGACAATCTGACGATGGTGAAGTGCTGCTCATGCGTGGCACATTGCGAGGATGGATATTATGATTTAACACATCATCAGATTCTCCTCCATCCAAATCACCACAAGGAATTCTATCTGAGACCATTTTAGGGGTGTTAACCCTTGACATTGACCCTGTATCAGTCGTGGTATCTACTTGTAGTGGAAGAGGAGGACGACCAGAGGTTCCTTGCATACTATTCTGTCTCTTTAACTGTTCTTCTGCAGTCAGAATCTGTCACCACATTCCACTGCATGAGTATGACTATTTCAAGTATAAAAAAAAACAGAGGCAGTACGATTAGAAAAAGCCAAAGAGCATCCAGAATATCTATCCTTCGCAACACCAAGAAAATTTGTGTTACCTGTTTCAGCACTTGTACTAAACTATGTTTTCTCTCATTCAAAATTTCCAATTTCTCCTCGATCTCCTTCCGTCTTTTCTCTTTATCATTTATAGCATCTTCCGGTTTGACTCTCTAAAAAGAAGAAAAGAATATGACAAATATTGACTGCAATATTGAGAAGTAAAAGACAAGTGTGTAATCAGTAATATACTAGAATAAATATTAGAGCTATCTTTTATTCGAGATTTATGTGAACCAAGACTGTCAAATTTAAGGTCAAAAGGCTCAACTCCAACAGCGCGGATGATTTAAAACACGGACTTACCTGCCTGATACTCAACAACTACTTGTGCAATAGACTTTAAAATTAGGTGGTATTTAAACGTTCAATATATAAATCAATCTCCCACGCAAAGACCCAGCCCCCTGCCCCAGTCCTCCCCCTTAACAGCAAGCCAAAAAAAAAGAAAAAAAAAGAGAAAAAAAAGAGGAAAATAGAATCTTTTAATATCAGTCCACAGTTCAGGTTTATTATTTCAAAAATGATGCTTGTCCTTCAAAGCTAAAGTTCAAGCCCAAAATACCTAAACGATTAAAAAAGGCAGCATTTGGCTTCAGTCTTCACATTTAAATGATGATCATATCATCGTACATGTCTTCATCCTAAAATCAATATTTCAACTATCTTGGCTAGGTCTTTAAAATCAAGAGTATAAGTATATTGCAATAAGTGACACAACACACTGTCCATGTCCCAAAATGCTCATCCAACAACCTATAAGAATTCTCAATTTGTATTTTCCCATGTATGTGATTAGGAAAAACAATTTTTATAATGGAAGTGAACTGCCTAATTTTAAACTAAATGAAGAACGAAAAGTGCTTATACTGAGATGCATACAACTTCTGCGATTTTCCAAGCATGCATTATAAATCATCTTCAGCAAAAATTATGCACACCCTGAAAAGAATAGTTAAAACTCATTATCGAAAATTTGGTTAGATATACATTAATCTCATAACAAATCAACGCGAATCCATCCCAATTGATATCCCATATACAGCATATCAACACAATTTCCTATCTCCTGTAGACTACACTTTTTTGCCACCACAAATTTCACGTCATGTTTAAGCGCTGTATATACAAAATCCATCACAATCACAGATCTTCTCACGAGAAACTTATCTTACATTTATCGCAGAAACATCATCCACCAACAACACATGCATTTAAACTTACAACGGTGATAAATGTGATCTCCACTAGACCTCCTACATGCAAAATTTCATAACAGACCCCAAAGATTGGCATATTCACATAATTTAAAAGTCAATAGAAGATAACTACATTAAAAAAAAATCTCAAAAAAAAGATCAGAACTTCAGTACCTCGTCCTCCGGATTATTAACAGCCTCAGTTTTGTCCTCATTCTTCCCAGTTTCCTCATTCTTCTCCTCCTCCTCCACTATCGCGTCACTCTTCTCCACCAATTCCATCAAAGCATCCTCATTCACCTCCACGTCCTTCGCCCCAATCACATCCTTCAAATCCTCCTGCCGTGGCAATTCAGGTCCGGTACTGGGATTATCAGTGTCTCCATGACCTCCATCGCGATTATTGTCCAAATCATTATCCTTCGGGATTGGATCTGGCCTAAAATTGATAGGGGTGAAATTTGAGGAAGGGGTAGGGATTGAAGCCGGGGTAGCGTGAGTGGAAGATCGGATGCGGGCGAGGGCTCTGGACCGGCGGCGGAGCAGGATTTTGAAGTCCTTGAGTGAGATGTTGGTGGTGGGGCGAGGCCACCGGCGGGGTACGTCGGGCACTTTGTGCAGGTTCCCCTTGTACAGCGATATTGCCACCATCTCCAATGGCGAGCGAGGTTAAGAAAAAATTACTGATATGTGTATAGTATTATACGACAATTTAAATGAAAAATAAAAAAAATTCCAAAAAATTAAAAATAAAATATTAAAACTAAAAATTGATAATATATAAAATCAAAATCACAAAAAACAAACACATAATATCATAATAATAATTTTCCGTACAAATCTTCTATCTTTATACAAATAAATATTTTATCACATCAAACAAGAGAGATTATCTAAATACCATCGAACCATATTATCAGATATCTTGTTTTTATTTAAAACAATTGAAAAATTAAAATTAAATATGTAACATCTATTGCTCTTAAACTTCTACTGAAATATATATATATATATATATATATATATATATATATATATATATATATATATATATATATATATATATATGAGTGGGTCTCATGTGAGACCGTCTAATGGATCTTAATCTGTAAGACGGGTCAACCCTACCCATATTCTCAATAAAAAGTAATATTTTTTCATGGATGACCCAAATAGAGATTCGTCTCACAAAATACGACCCGTGAGACCGTCTCATACAAGTTTTTGTCATGATATATATATTAAAGGCAAAAACTTCTGTGAGATGGTCTCAAGGGTCGTATTTGTGAGACTGATATCTTATTTGGGTCATCCATGTAAAAATATTACTTTTTATGCTAAGAGTATTACTTTTTATTGTGAAAATGTGTAGGGTTGACTCGTCTCACGGATTAAGATCCGTGAGACGGTCTCTCATGAGACCCACTCTATATTAAAAGCTTTGACCGAAAAAACCGAAATACACACGCTCATAAAAATGTAAATAAGTTAATCATGCGTTTTATAATTCATCCAGTCACTGACTAGAAACGTATCTGCAGTTACACGAAATCTTAAAATGTGACATCATCGAGGAGTTACTGTTTAACAAAAGAACACCAACAAATATCTAAAATTCTGGCCATCACCAGAGCATAAACGAAAATAAAAAACATGTGAAACCACCGTTTAAAACCCCTGACTCCAAAACATAATATGCAAAAGAATGCAAGGTCATCGGGTTACAAAGTACACCCCCAACTCCACCTACTCAGTCTCCACATCCTCATGATTACCTGCATCAATCACACCTAGTGAGTCTAAAGACTCAACACTCCTGAACCGTAATAACAAGTATATATACATATCAAGCAACAATGAAAAGTACTGTAATTAACATAAGATTCATGATCTTGAAAAGTATAAACATAAGCATAAACATATTCATTTTAGATCATGTCATATCGTATCAACATATACGTGTTCATTTTTCTTTATTGAGTTCAGGTCATTAATTGTGACTTTCATATCAGCTCTAAATCGATGGATCCATCTACGTATAACCACGGTACCAGGCGACGGGGACATCATCGACAGTTTTACCAGTCCACTGAGCCTTGGCCTTACATGTTCGTGTTCGTATTAGTCACAAACAACTCATTTCCTTCGAAAACATGTCATCATATTCATCACTTGTAAAACTCATGCATATACATACCTCTTCTTCAAACCAAGCATGGAACGCGTTTCTAACATTAACATAAAAATCCATATTCATTATCAACCTATACATTTTAAATATTCATGAACAGTTGTCAGGGTACTCTGCCAGGACTGCTCACAAATTCAGTTGCAAAAATGATATGTTCCCAATCACACTTATCAAACGACTTAAAAACATAATTGTAACTATTTCTTAGACGTAAACTCGAGCTCAAACTTTAAATTCTATAATTCGTTTAAAACTTAGACCGGTGTCCTCGTTTTATCCCGAACTTAACCAAACTTAAACCATATTTCGAAGGCTCCCAACCAAACCCTGTATGACCCAATTAAACCGCCAACAACCTTGCACACAATGACATATCAACACCCAAAACGATCCATGCTCATCAAAATAAAAACTCTCAAGCGCAGGACTAGGGCCTAGGTGTTGGCTGAGTAGCGCTGCGGCGCTTGTAAGCGCCTAGGTGCCATGCATCAGCGCTGCGACTGTAGTGCTCAAATTCAGTACACGTATAACCCATGCATTTATCTAATTATTAAAGCTCTTATTTAATTTTAAAATGAGTCTCAGTGGTGCGAGATTTATTTAAATGCATTATTTTAAATTATTTACGTTTATGTGATGCACGTTAAATGTTTTTTGAGTTTCATGGTTCAGGCGATTATTCGAGGCGGGATCGAGGAAAAGACCGGCGACGATTTTTGGCAAAATTTTAACGTGGTATTTTTAATTTAAGTTAATGATGGGGTATTTTAAATAATTTATTTATTTTCAGCAATTTTAAAGCCTAAATTATTTATTTAGGAATTTTAGAGTTTTAAAACTTTTGAAGTTTGGTAGTTTGCAATTTATTTTAAATTATGGGATTTAACTAAAGTTAGAGGATGGTTAGTATTTTTAATTAGTTGTTATTATTAATTAAGAAAATTTTTCTCCTAAAACACTAATCACACGCACACACATTTTTACACCCACTAAAGATCGGTACAAACACACACACACACTTCACTATTCAGAAATTTTATCTTTTTTGAGGAGAAAACCTAGGGTTCTTCCTCATACAGCAGCCGCCCCTTCCTCTGATTATTTCCAGCGAGTTTTCGGCATTTTCGTTGCAAGAAAATAGTGCCACGATCGTCCCAGATGAAGCCTCGCTTCCTTCCCGCTTCGGTATCGTTGTTTTGGTAACGTTAAAGATTCAAAGACACGTATATTCTGTTATTTCTGCATCGATCTCGTTATATTATGCGTTGTGTTGCTATTTATGCGTAAAAATACATGTGTGATGTATAGAAGTTTGAGCAATGATGTTTGGATAAATTGTGAAACGGTTTTTGGATCAGACGTTTTTACTGTCTTTTCAAAAACTGCGATTCGGTCGTGATTTTGAGAAACATTTGAACATGAAAATTGTAGAACTTTTCGATACCTTCGATTTTATATAAAATTCGAAATATTTAGATAAAAAATTGAGTGAGTTATGACCGTTTTCGTGGGACTGCTCAAACTGCGTTTTCTGAAAATTATGTTAGTGATGTGTTCTTGAAGTTATTTGTTGCAGGCTTCGTTGGGCATCGCCAGGCTTGGGCTACAGCATTTAGATATGTTATGGGATGTATTTAGATGTTATTTGGTTGTTTGTTTGGGTCGGGATTGGCCTGGGATGTAATAGAAGTCGTAGGAAGCGAAACGATGTCGAATTACGTGTTATTGTTGTATTGAAGTTACTTGTCGATACTTGGGGACGTTTGGGGTATTTGTACTGGTTGAATCAGTTTAATAGCATCCTAGGATGAGTCTCAAGGTGTTGGTTCGTGGTCCTTAGGCTTGGATTGAAAGGGTGAATGATTATGTTAGTGAATTTTCGTGAATTTCCAAATACAAAGGGTACTCGGACCCCTTCCCGGACCCCGGCACGGAGTCCGTGTCCGTTTTCCTTCAAAAATACGAAATTCCAGTGCCTACCCGGACCCATACACGAACCCCTACACAGGGTCCGTGTACCCCCTTCTTTAAAATTTTTTTTTTTTTAGAATTTGCTTCGGGGTTCTATATCATGGTTTAGTACGATGGTTAAAATTTATTTATGTAAAAATATAGGATTTGTTTTGGGGTTCTATATCATGGCTTAGTACGATTATTAAACGAGGTCAAGTCTCGAGTGATATAGAATGTCTCAAGCTATTTATTTACTTCGGTGGCGAGCACAATTTACCTACGTATAAGTTATGGAAGTTAAGTGTTTGAACTTATAGTAGTATGTGCAGCAGTAGTCCCAAGCGAGATCCAACGAATCCCTCAACGTCAAGTAAGTATGTTCGACGTGCAAAGAAAATATTTTTAAGTTTTTGAGGTATGCTAAATGTCTTGTGACCAACTGTGTATGGGATTGGAAAGCAGTAAAGCATGACCAGGGACCAATCCACCCCGTTAAATCATGAACGAGTTTAGATCAGGATTGGAAAGTGTTAAAGCATGAACGGGGACCAATCCACCCGTTAAAGCATCAACGGGGATCTCATGTATGTGGCAGTGGATTCTTCCCTGTCAGTCCAGTACTGTGGTTTAGTCTGATCAGGGGTAATTATGTATGGGTCATTTGCTTTGAAACATGCCTCTACGCAAATTTACGAAGTTTATGTATGTTCAAGTAT
Organism: Primulina eburnea; assembly: GCF_022965805.1. NCBI lineage: Eukaryota > Viridiplantae > Streptophyta > Magnoliopsida > Lamiales > Gesneriaceae > Primulina > Primulina eburnea. The sequence continues at coordinate 21,973,482 of NC_133110.1, forward strand.
TTCCGAGTATGCAAACATGTTAAGAAAAGTTTTCACATTATGGCACGTCTATGTTATGTATGTATGTTCAAGTTTAGTGCAAGTTCAAGTTTCAAGTATGTATGCTCTATTTTAAATTCGCACGTTGTTTTATTACGTTTTATTCGCTACTACCAGTTTATACGTGTTGAGTCTTTAGACTCACTAGACTTGAGCGATGCAGGTGAGGATGTTTTCGAGGAGACAAGGGGTGGGGACTGTTACTACTTAAATAATAATTCACCCAAGTGTAGGTTGTCTGCAAGTAATATATTTCGTAAGTACGAGATCGATCCACAGAGAGGTTATTTTGAGTTTAAATTTATTAATTTATAGATTACCAAATGCAAGACTGAAGTTTACAAATTATAAATATTGTCAAGGCTTGAGGATTTATTCTTGGTTTATGTAATATTGTTTAACTAAAAGTGAAACAAAAGAAACTACCATAAATAATGGTTCCAAGAAAATTAAACACACACATAATCTAATATAGTTCCCACTATAGAAAATACCGAATTAACCGATATTTTATATATGGTACCTATGATTATAATTATAACTATATAAATAAATAATTGCATAAATTAAATGTTAAATTAAATCATTATATTTCATTTAGAACAACCGGCAGAGCCACGCTATTGCCTAAATGAAATATATTGATTTAATAAGTTAGTTGCGGTAAAGTAAAAGTTAGTTGCAATAAAGTAAATGTTAGTTGCGGAAAAGTAAAAGTTAGTTGCAAGAAAGTAAATGTTAGATGCGAAAAATAAAAGTTAGTTGCGAAAAAGTAAATGTTAGATTGTTAGATGTTAGTATTAAGTCATAATATTTCATTTAGAACAACCGGCAGAGCCACGCTATCGCCTAAATGAAATATTATGATATTATTATATAAATATACATATATATATATCTATATATATATAATAATAAGTGATGAAATATTTATTGTATCAAAATTAAACAACAAATCAAGATAACCACTTTAATGGTATCAAGCATTTGATGTAAATTGATAACAACAAATAATTCATTTTTATACCTACAATAAAAATAAGTTAGCTAAATGAAAAGAAATAAAGAAATAATATACAAAATATAAACAATCTTACTTCACCAAGAATGCATCCTCTTCACCTTGACATAATAGATTTAGCTTGCCATGAACTTACTTTTGATCAACACTAAAATATCACTCATAGTTGAGAAAATGAAAGAAAATATATTTAAACTTAGAACTTTGATACACACTCACACTATATTTTACAATGAGATAGAATGATTCTCAAGCTAGCACAAGGCCTCTATTTATAGGCCAAATGAGAGAAAGAGTCAAAAATTCTATTAATGCCATGTAGTTGTAATAGTATTCTTTGTCTCCTCAACTCCAATTCCATGTCCCTTCTTTCAATGCCTTGTTCCACGACTTTTCTCACCACTTTGACTCTGATTAAGGCCACAAACATGTGGGGAATTTTGTGTAGATGAGTTTGGCCACTTGATTCACCTCATTTGGATAAATATTGAAATAGTTATGAATTTTTTACTAAATGATGGTCATAGTAAAAGTAAATGTGTCCTCCTTTTGATCTTTGCACAATTTGATCATCTTAATGAGCTTTTTAGGCAATCATGTCTTCTGCAAAGTTGTAAATAACTTCTCAAGGATTCCAACCATGTTTGAGTCACCTCCATTTGAATTTTCTAGCTTGAGTTATCATTATTTTACCAACACGTAAAAAAACCTGAAAATAAAACAAATTTAGTAAGACATTTAAATATAAACAAACAATACTAAAATAACATAATTTATAATTTTAATGAAACTTAAAATTTTAAAATACAGGTTTTAACATATAATAAATTATTAATTTTAAGTTTCATCACACCCCCACACTATCTTATTACTAGTCCCTTAGTAATAAAATTTATCGGAAAGTCACAACCTAGATTCTTTATTCCTTTTATATATTCAAATACAAACATATTCATTAAAAACAAAATCATATACCGATTTATATATATATATATTCGTTTAATATAATAATATATAATTAGATGTGTTTTTATTCTTATTTTCACATAATATATAAAGTAACAATATATATATAATTTTTAAATTTCTAAAAAAATTTATAATAATATAGTCAAAAAGATAATTCACACCACCCACCATAACATGTATAATATCAAGAATATTATTGTAAAAGCCTCAACTCCATATAATCTTTCAGGTCAAAATGTTTACGGAATAGCTAGTTTTCACTCATGGAGTTGGAATGAATATTAACTCTCATCGAAAAAGGCCAAGTATTAAAGCAGACAATTAATTAAACTAATATTGAAAACAAAATAGGAAAATTTACAAAGAATAAAATCCCCTTTTTTTCTTTTTTCTTTTTTCTTTTTTTCTTCTTTTCTTTTTTTTTTTTATTGTTTTTTTTTTTTTTTTTAAATAACGTGACTGCAAAATTTTACAATAACATAAAATTTTCTATCCAAACATTCCACCATAAATATATATATATATATGTATATATATAAACATTTATATAACGGATACATCCGATTTCCTTTGGAACTTATCTAGCACAAACAAATCTTCTTCTCTTTTTTTTTTTTTTTTTTTTTTTTTTTTGTTTTTTTGAGAACATTGATTTATGTTTTTAGAACACATTGATAGTACATCAATCAAATCTAAAAAAAAAAATGTACACTGAATAAAGTATTTTGCAGTCCGTTATTTATTTACTTCTCTTTTTTTTTTCAATAAATATTTTTTTTTTAGGGGATTTATATTCTTGTAATAAACCATTTTTTAATAATCAATAAAAGTTTATTAATTGTTTTCTCATTTCTCACCACTCACTCACAAAAGATGTGTGAGTATATATTATACTTTTACAAAAGAATTCTTTCAATTATACATGTTAACAACCATACAAACCATATCTTTTAACTATATTCTCATAAAAATTTTAGAAATTATTTTATTTGAAAACACACACAATTATATACATATATGTAAATAAATAAACACATCTATTATATATTTTATATTAATTGATCAAAATATATATGTATATAAATTGGTACATATGAAAACTAATTTTTCTTGTAGTCTGTAATTTGAATATAATGAATATTAAAATCTAGTGTATTGCGATTTTCCGATAATTATTAACTAATGTGTCTCAGGTGCATTTTACTGACACCTTACTCGACATTGAACTAAAAAGTATTATTATTATTACTACATATTTTTATTTTTTATATAATAAAAAAAACTAAGAAGAGAAGAAGAAGAAGAAGAAGAAGAAATTATTCATACCTTAAAAAAAAACATTAAAAACATACCGTTGAATCGCAAGTTTAGCATCACATGAATTTTCTTTTCTTACTCTTGGATGTTGGCCAATTAAGTTGAGATAAGAATGGATCTGGTTCATGACTAAATCCTTGCAGTAAATCAATAAGTTCACCTTCACTTGTAGCAGAAACTAACATCCTTCGCGAAGCTAATGAAATAAATCCCTGTTCCACAACATCATCAAGAAACGATAACAGTTTATCATAATAATTGTTAACATTTAACAAACCAATTGGATTATTGTGGATATTTAATTGTGCCCAACAAACAGTATGAAATATTTCTTCCAAAGTACCGAAACCTCCTGGCAGAGCAATGAAAGCATCTGAATGTTCAATCATTTGAGTAATTCGTTCATACATGTTGTCCACTTGCATTTCTTCTCCTATTGTTGGTCCTGTAAGATTGGCTAAAGTAATCGGAATAATGCCTAAGACTTCACTTCCACCTGCATGCGCAGCTTTTGCAACTTTTCCCATGAGGCCAACTTCACCACCACCATATACCAAATGAATCTTTCTTTTAGCAAGTGTTATTCCAAGCTTTTCTGCTACATCTATATAAATTGAATCTTTTCCTGCACTAGATCCACAAAATACACAAATATTTTTGATTTTACTTACCGTGGACGTTGACATGTTGAGAAATATGTTTTCTGTAATTGTTAGATCACAGCATATGAATTTATAAACGTAACATGCCAAAAGTCAATATTTGAACAGGAAATTATTATTATTAAAAGAAAATAAAAATGACAAAATTAAAACAAATATATACAGCGTAGTTGTGATTGTGGCTCACATCTTCCTCTGATTTTACGTTCAGTAACGGCTTCAACGCCTTCTATGAGTCGAGGATATGCTTCCCATCCAATTTTCTTATAAATTGGCAAACAGGGTCTTTTAACGTCAGATTCCCAAGACGAAATTGTGTATATTTTTACTTATCTAAATAGATATGCGTTACTACAGTAGGATCTTTGTAAGGCTGATTCCACCGTCCATATTGATATTCCTCCTGTTGAAATTGCCACCATAGTTTAAGAAGTTCATTTTGCACGTACCCACTAGAATGCGTATCAAGAACCTCTAGAAAATTATCCAAAGGCTCTTTACTCAGACCATTCTTAATGAATAAAATTTTATCTTCTCTATTCATTGATGTCATTCCAACATTTTTGCAATTTCCTTTACAAGTCCACCTTGCACATTTATGACATCCACCTATACGTTTAGCTCTTCGCTTTTTGGCATATGTGCTTTTACTAAATCCTGGCATATGTCTTATTATTAATTCACTTGCTTCCCCAACCAATCGGACTTTTGCTTCAATTATCAAACGGATATCATCCGGTATGCCATATAACATCATCAACCTTAGCCGCTCACATCTAGCTTTATAAATTTTTTTCAACGCATTATCAGGTAAACAAGCAAAATATTTACGAAGATTCATAATACACACATCCATATTATTATATATATTTCAATTATTTTGGGAAAACTGAAGAAACCGACTTAAACAGTCACGGAGTACCGTTATCCGCCACTTAACCGGGAAATGAACTAGAATCTGCAAAACAAAATGAAAATATCAAACAACTATTGTGGATCATATAAAGGCATAAACTCATCATTAAGAATTTCATTTTCTATAAAAGGCTTAAGTCTTTGCCCATTAACTTTAAACACGTCATTATTTTTAGGATTTTCAATATCAACAGCACCATGAGGATAAACAAATTTGACTATAAATGGTCCTGACCACCTCGATCTTAGTTTACCTGGAAATAAATGCAAACGAGAATTATAAAGCAAAACTTTTTGTCCAATTTCAAATGACTTTCTCATAATATTTTTATCATGAAAGGCTTTAGTTTTATCTTTATAAATCTTTGAATTTTCATATGCATCATTTCTTAATTCTTCAAGTTCATTTATTTGCAATTTTCTTAATTTAGATGCATCATCTAAATTAGTATTAAATGCTTTAATTGCCCAATAAGCTTTATGTTCTAGTTCAACCGGTAAATGACAATGCTTACCAAAAACTAACCTATATGGTGACATCCCTAATGATGTTTTAAATGCAGTTCTATATGCCCATAATGCATCAGTTAATCTTAAAGACCAATCTTTTCGATTTGGATTAACTGTTTTTTCTAAAATTTGTTTTATTTCTCTATTTGCTAGTTCAACTTGACCATTACTTTGAGGATGATATGGGGTAGAAACTTTATGTGTAATGCCATATTTTCTTAACAAAGAAGAAAATGATTTATTTATAAAATGACTTCCCCCATCACTAATTATTGCTCTAGGTATTCCAAATCGACTAAAAATATTTTCTTTTAAAAATTTTATAACAACTTTATGATCATTAGTTCTACATGCAATCGCTTCAATCCATTTTGAAACATAATCAACAGCGACTAAAATGTACTTATATCCAAAAGATAATGGAAATGGACCCATAAAATCTATCCCCCAACTATCAAATATTTCAATAATTATGATTGGATTTAAAGGCATCATGTTTCGTTTTGAAATTGATCCCATCTTCTGACAATTTTCACAAGATTTGCAAAATAAATGCGTATCTTTGAATAAAGACGGCCAATAAAATCCACATTGTAAGATTTTTGTAGCTGTTTTATTGGATGAAAAATGACCTCCACATGCTTCAGAATGACAAAATTTAATAACATTACTTATTTCATTGTCGGGTATGCATCGTCGAAAAATTTGGTCAGGACAATACTTAAATAAGTAAGGATCATCCCAATAAAATTTTTTAACTTCTATCAAGAATTTATTCTTATCCTGTGAATTCCAATGAGAAGGCATTTTATTTGTCACAAGAAAATTTACAATATTAGCAAACCATGGCATAATAGTAGCATAAAACAACTGATCATCTGGAAAATTTTCATTTATTGGTATTTCATTATGAGATGATTCAGTCATTATTCTAGATAAATGATCGGCTACAACATTTTCTTTTCCTTTTTTATCTTTAATTATAATATCAAATTCTTGTAACAATAAAATCCACCGTATTAATCTTGGCTTAGCATCTTGTTTATTTGATAAATATTTTATGGCAGAATGATCGGTGTAAACAATAGTAGTAGAACCAATTAAATAAGATCGAAACTTATCTAATGCAAATACTACTGAAAGTAATTCTTTTTCAGTAGTTGAATAATTTATTTGGGCACTATTTAAGGTTCTACTAGCATAATAGATTGCATAAGGTTTTCCTTCTTTTCTTTGTCCTAACACAGCTCCTATAGCATAATCACTTGCATCACACATTAATTCAAATGGTAAAGACCAATCTGGAGGTTGTAAAATAGGTGATGTAATTAAAAGATTAATTATTTTTTTAAAAGAATTTTCACATTTTTGAGTCCATTCGAATTGTGTATCTTTTGTTAAAAGATTTGAAATTGGTTTAGATATTATGCTGAAATTTTTTATAAACCTTCTATAAAATCCTGCATGACCCAAGAATGATCGAACTTCTTTGACCGTTTTTGGTGATGTTAAATTAGAAATAACATCAACTTTGGCTTTATCAACTTCAATTCCTTTTTCAGATATCACATGTCCTAAGACAATCCCAGATTTAACCATATAATGACATTTTTCCCAATTTAAAACAAGATTTTTTTCTTCACATCTTTTTAATACTTTTTCTAGATTTTTAAGACAATTTTCAAATGAGTTTCCAAAAACAGTTATATCATCCATAAAAACTTCTACATATTCTTCAATCATATCACTGAAAATACTTAACATGCATCTTTGAAAAGTAGCCGGAGCATTGCATAAACCAAATGGCATTCTTTTAAATGCAAAAGTTCCGAAAGGACAAGTAAAAGTAGTTTTTTCTTGATCTTCTAATGATATAGGTATTTGATAATACCCCGAATACCCATCAAGAAAACAGTAATAAGAATTTCCTGCTACTTTTTCTAAAATTTGATCTAAAAATGGTAGTGGGAAATGATCTTTTCTAGTTGCATCATTTAATTTTCTATAATCAATACACATACGCCAACTAGATGGAATCCTAGTTTGTAATAACTCTCCTTTTTCATTTTTTATAACAGTGATGCCTGACTTTTTAGGTACTACTTGTGTTGGACTTACCCATTTACTATCTGAGATTGGATAGATAATTCCAGCGTCTAATAGTTTTAATACTTCATTCTTAACAACTTCTTTCATATGTGGATTTAACCTTCTTTGCGGTTGTTGATACGTTTTAGCATTTTCTTCCAAGTGAATTTTATGTGTACAAATTAAAGGATTCATACCTTTTATATCTTTCAAAGTCCATCCAATTGCATTTTTATATTTTTTAAGTAATTGAATTAAATCTTCTTCTTGATTTGGTAGAAGAGTGGAAGAAATTACAACAGGAAATGTTTTATTTTGACCAAGAAATACATATTTCAATTCTAATGGTAAAGCTTTTAATTCAAGTTTTATATTATCATCTTCTTTAAAATTATTTTCAGACTCCAAACTTTCTACTGAAAAAACTTCACATTGTTGATTTAAGTTTTCTTCTTGTATATTTTCTTCCACAATTGTTTGAATTTCATTATCATCTTCATTTTCATTTTCATTAATACTTGGTTGTTTACATAAATTAAACACATTAAGTTCTAGAGTCATATTTCCAAAAGACAATTTCATTATTCCATTTCGACAATTAATTAAAGCATTTGAAGTTGCTAGGAATGGTCGTCCCAATATTACTGGAATTTCATTATGTACTTCTATTGGTTGTGTATCCAAAACAATAAAATCTACTGGATATATGAATTTATCAACTTGAACCAACACATCTTCTACAATACCTCTAGGTATTTTGATTGACCTATCCGCCAGTAAAAGAGTAACAGAAGTGGGTTTTAATTCCCCTAAATTAAGTTTTTCATAAACTGAATAAGGAAGTAAATTCACACTTGCTCCCAAATCCAACAAAGCTTTTTTAATTTTATTTTCTCCAATAATACATGAAATTGTTGGACAACCAGGATCTTTATATTTTAAACTAGAATTGTTTTGAAGAATAGAACTTACTTGTTCAGCCAAGAATGCTTTCTTCTTCACATGCAATTTTCTCTTCACAGTACATAAGTCTTTTAAAAATTTTGCATAGGAAGGTACTTGTTTAATAGCATCTAATAATGGAATATTTATCTTTACTTGTTTAAAAACTTCATAGATATCAGAATCACTTTTTTGTTTTTTATAATTTGTTAATGCATGAGGAAATGGTGGAGGTTTATTTGAGTCATTTACTATTTTAGATGATTTATCATTCACCATATTATTCTTAGAATTTAAGGTATCATCATTCTCAAAAGTATCAAGATTATCATCCTTACTCTTTGATTTTAAATGATCATTGTTTTCATTAATATATGGATCATTAACTATTTTACCACTTCTAAGGCTAATAACAGATTTTATTTGATCAATTTTTTCATTTTTTAATTCTTGATTTTGATTTTTAGGATTAGGTTGAGGTTGAGATGGAAATTTTCCTTTTTCATGAATATTAAGTGCAGATGCAAATTTCGCAAGAGTTTCTTTCAAATCATTCATAGATTGACTGTTTTGAATATTGATAGACTCTTGCTTTTGGATAAATGCATGAATTACATCTTCAAAGTTTTTTCTTGGAGGTGTAACATAAGAAATATAACCTTGATTATTTTGGTTATTTTGAAAATATTGTTGTGACGGTTGTGCATTATTATCATTCCTCCAACTAAAATTAGGATGATTTTTCCATCCCGGATTATATGATTGTGAAAAAGGATCTAGTATTGGTTTTTTATAATTGTTAACATAATTTGCTTGTTCATGGAGACATTCTTTAAATGAAGGTAATGTTGGACAATCTTTTGTAGCATGATCATGTGTATCACATATATGACAAACAATTTCTTGAATACTTTTTAATTGACCACTCTTTTTCATTTCTAATGACTCAATTTTTCTTGCTAAAGATGCAAGTTTAGCTTGAATATCTACATCATCTTTGAGATTATAGATACCACCCCCATTTGTTGAATTATTGTTTTTAGTTGTTGGTGGTTCTATTGTACCTATATTATCCCAATTTTGAGCATTTTCTGCTAATGAATCCAAATATTCCATAGCTTCATTTGGGTTTTTATCTTCAAAAGTTCTATTACACATGAATTCTATCATTTGCCTATCTTTAGGTATAAGACCTTCATAAAAGTGAGAAACTATTCTCCATGTTTCAAAACCATGATGTGGGCATGTATTAAGTAATTCTTTATATCTATCCCAACATTGATAAAATGTTTCTCCTTGTTTTTGAGAAAAAGTTGTAATTTGTCTTTTAAAAGAGTTTGTTCTATGGGAAGGGAAAAACTTTTTGAGAAATTGTTGTTGCATTTCTTCCCATGATCTTATTGAACTTGATCTTAAATTTTGTAGCCATGTTTTAGCTTTATCTTTTAAAGAAAAAGGGAAAAGCTTTAATCGAACTATATCCATGCTACAATTTTGATCATTATAAGTGTTACAAACTTCCTCAAATTCTCTTAGATGCAAATATGGATTTTCAGAATCTAAGCCATGAAAATTTGGTAAAAGTTGAATAATTTGAGGTTTAAAGTTGAAATTTGATGCGTCAGGAGGAAAAACTAAACAAGATGGGGCACTAGTTCTAATAGGGTTCATATGGTGCCTAAGTGTTCTTAATTGATCATGTTCTTGATTATTATTATTATTATTATTATTATTATTATTATCATTATCTTGATTATTTGAAGTATCATCCATGTTTAAATTATTTTCAGATACTCGAATAAGTCTACCACTTTTTTTTCGACTCCAAACACTCATACAAGTAAAAACACACAATACTTATAAATAAAACATAAATAACAAATATAAACTTAATTTATACCTCCCCGGCAACGGCGCCAAAAACTTGTTACTACTTAAATAATAATTCACCCAAGTGTAGGTTGTCTGCAAGTAATATATTTCGTAAGTACGAGATCGATCCACAGAGAGGTTATTTTGAGTTTAAATTTATTAATTTATAGATTACCAAATGCAAGACTGAAGTTTACAAATTATAAATATTGTCAAGGCTTGAGGATTTATTCTTGGTTTATGTAATATTGTTTAACTAAAAGTGAAACAAAAGAAACTACCATAAATAATGGTTCCAAGAAAATTAAACACACACATAATCTAATATAGTTCCCACTATAGAAAATACCGAATTAACCGATATTTTATATATGGTACCTATGATTATAATTATAACTATATAAATAAATAATTGCATAAATTAAATGTTAAATTAAATCATTATATTTCATTTAGAACAACCGGCAGAGCCACGCTATTGCCTAAATGAAATATATTGATTTAATAAGTTAGTTGCGGTAAAGTAAAAGTTAGTTGCAATAAAGTAAATGTTAGTTGCGGAAAAGTAAAAGTTAGTTGCAAGAAAGTAAATGTTAGATGCGAAAAATAAAAGTTAGTTGCGAAAAAGTAAATGTTAGATTGTTAGATGTTAGTATTAAGTCATAATATTTCATTTAGAACAACCGGCAGAGCCACGCTATCGCCTAAATGAAATATTATGATATTATTATATAAATATACATATATATATATATCTATATATATATAATAATAAGTGATGAAATATTTATTGTATCAAAATTAAACAACAAATCAAGATAACCACTTTAATGGTATCAAGCATTTGATGTAAATTGATAACAACAAATAATTCATTTTTATACCTACAATAAAAATAAGTTAGCTAAATGAAAAGAGATAAAGAAATAATATACAAAATATAAACAATCTTACTTCACCAAGAATGCATCCTCTTCACCTTGACATAATAGATTTAGCTTGCCATGAACTTACTTTTGATCAACACTAAAATATCACTCATAGTTGAGAAAATGAAAGAAAATATATTTAAACTTAGAACTTTGATACACACTCACACTATATTTTACAATGAGATAGAATGATTCTCAAGCTAGCACAAGGCCTCTATTTATAGGCCAAATGAGAGAAAGAGTCAAAAATTCTATTAATGCCATGTAGTTGTAATAGTATTCTTTGTCTCCTCAACTCCAATTCCATGTCCCTTCTTTCAATGCCTTGTTCCACGACTTTTCTCACCACTTTGACTCTGATTAAGGCCACAAACATGTGGGGAATTTTGTGTAGATGAGTTTGGCCACTTGATTCACCTCATTTGGATAAATATTGAAATAGTTATGAATTTTTTACTAAATGATGGTCATAGTAAAAGTAAATGTGTCCTCCTTTTGATCTTTGCACAATTTGATCATCTTAATGAGCTTTTTAGGCAATCATGTCTTCTGCAAAGTTGTAAATAACTTCTCAAGGATTCCAACCATGTTTGAGTCACCTCCATTTGAATTTTCTAGCTTGAGTTATCATTATTTTACCAACACGTAAAAAAACCTGAAAATAAAACAAATTTAGTAAGACATTTAAATATAAACAAACAATACTAAAATAACATAATTTATAATTTTAATGAAACTTAAAATTTTAAAATACAGGTTTTAACATATAATAAATTATTAATTTTAAGTTTCATCAGGGACCAAGGAGCAGGCTTGGACTGAGCAGGAGGCTAAATCCGAGGACCGCCGAAGTTTTAAGCTTTTATGAAAATGTTCAAATACTTTTGTCAAACTTTATTTTCAGATCTTTTGTTACAACAACTTTTGAGACGTACAATTTATTTTATCGAATTTTGAAGGTTCGCGAATTATTTAAGAAAGTTTTTAATATTTCCGCAAATTTCAAGTAGTAAAAAGTACGGTACGTTACAGCGACGCTACAAGAGCCGAAGCTCAAGCACTGTGACGCTGAAAAGGCAGCACCGCGGCGCCAATCCTGCTGGCAAAAACCCAAAATTTCCACCCAAAAGCCAAGCCATCCTACACTCACTCGGCCTGGACTAGGCTCAAAAGCAACCTATCCTAGACAATAACCAAACCTTCTTGCACTGACCTAGCCATGATCCTCAAACCCATGCTATCGAATACACGAGATACACCCGAACATCTCAAAACTGAGCCCTAACCACGTCTAGTTTCCTCGATTTATTCCTAGCCCGAAATCAGCTGTGCACGAGACACTCTAAGCCTCATCTCAGACCCATCAAGGTCTAGTCCACGTCCTGGAACATCCTTGCAACACTGCACCCCTTGAAACAACTGATCGAACCTAAACCCTAACCCGAAACATAAATGTCCGATTGATCCTTACATGAGCATTATCCCAATTCGATCTCAAAATCTAGACTCCATCAATCAGACGTGTTTAAGTCCTCTACAGCTCGATCCAAGCAGCCCCTTCAACCATAGCAAAAAACGTGAGAAGCATGACAAGAAAAATGCATATTTTCGTGTGAAAATAATGTAAAATTTATTATCTCCAGTAGCTCTATTAACTATCATACAAACACAATTCAAAACACAGATTATGATGTTATCAATAAGAAAAGAAGGGAATAGGGTGTGCCATAATGAAGGAACGTATGAACAACGATGACCAACGGAGCGAGGGACGAACACCGGAGGACGAGGCGACATTTCTCCCGAATTTTCTTGCAAAAATGAGAGCCAAAGTTGCTGCTAATTTAGAGAGGGGGCGGCCGAGAAAGGAAAGGTGAGGGGATATTGAAACGACCATGGGCTATCATGATATTGGACTCCCTCAAGGGCCTTGTCCTGTCTTGGGTTCCATTTGGAGCCCTCACGGGCTTTCCCATGCTTCACTACTCATAGGACTCTCCACGCCAGGATGGTGGAGTGGTGTTTCCCCAAGTCTCGAACCCATGACCTCCTGACATAAGTACATAGTTCAAAGAGACTTGGTATCAGTTCCAACTCTCTTTGAACTATGTACTTATGCTAGGAGCTCATGTGTTCGAGATTTGGGGAGGTACCACTCCACCATCCTAGTGTGGAGAGTCCTATGAGTAATGACGTATGGAAAAGTTCGTGATGGAAAAGCCCTAGTGGGAACCCAAGATGGGATAAGGCCCCCGAGGGTACCCAAGATTGGGATAGCCCATGGTCGTTAAAGTTTCGGGAGTGAAAATTTGCTTAATAATTAATTAGGATAATTGGCCTATGTATATAAAACATTAAAGTGTAGAGATCTAGGCGCAAAAGCCAAATAACAAGCCCATTAAGACCAAGGACACATACATAAATTTTTTTTAAGGTACGTTTTCAAAGATATTCCTCGAACTCTCAAAAAGTCTCCCGCTTAGCTAAAAATTGTCTACCGATTTAAAATATGGCTCGATGCGTAATAATATCTTAAAAGGCCCAATTTTGAAAATTCCTAATAAATACATCATATATTAAATAATTAAAAATAACTATTTAATGAAAACATTTTTCCTTTAACTGTCCACAGTCTTCATTCTTCGTTCGAGCGTGGAATACTACTAAAGCCTAATTAAATGAAATATAATAATTCATGAAATAAAAGAACATATTCATGTCATAAACTTGCATTTAAAAATAAATAAATAAGCATTTTAATAAAACCCTAGATTCGCATACAGTCATATTACGTCGTTCGAATTTTTAGACTTGTTACTATTTTTGGACTCAAATTATAGAAATTGGAAATTGACCGAGGAGTATTCATTTCACATATCTAATGACTATTAGTTATTTTTTTTTGTCAAATGACCGAATTTCGAGTAACTGGTAGATTTTTATTGGTTTTCATAAAAACTTATATATATACAAACAGAATTCTATAGACACCTTTAGACTTTTTGAAAGATTTTTACAGACTTCCATAAACTTTTTCACAAAATTCTGTGGATTTCGAACCTTTAATTGTAACTCATTATTTTATATTGATTGTTTCATAATTATTTTTAATAAATAAGATCTTCAGTTTGAAATAAATTTTTTTATTAATTGTAAATAAATTTACTTATTAAACGTTTAATTATTTAATTCTTGTATGTATATATATATATATACATATACATACACGTATATATGAGGGCTTCTGTGTATATTTGAATTTTTTTTAAAATATGTCGTATTAAATTTGTAACCTTGTGTATTCATTGATAATATATATAGATGTTATCAAACTAAACTTTAGAAGGCGATGAATAAACTATATTATAATATTTGCTAAAATGAGCTTGCTTTAACAGTTTTTAGGCTATTAAGGCACTTTCTTGAGCAATTTTTTTTGTTGGACCACTAAAAAATAATTTCGGAAATGGTCGGACTAGAGTAGTGATAACAACTTTTGGATATTCGAAGATGAATAATCATGCGACACCCCTTCCACTTAAAAAGGTTTTCACCACAAGATTTTGGTTTAACAAATTTTGTAACAATTCAATTTGATTAGGATTTATCACTGCGTAAATTGAAACTCTTAGTGATCACAAAACAACTTCTGACTGTTTAACAACCCTCTTGTTCATCCAAAACAATAACATAATCCATAGGTTAGCTTTTGACGGCTTGAGTTTGTAGGTTAACTGTAATGCCCGAGAATTAATCACGATTAATTAACGATTATTGATTTTTAATCGAGACGATTATGAAAGGGCTAACTGAGACACGAAATGAGATCGCATGTGAAAAGGGAAGTGCGAGGGCAGTAGCATTGGCGCACATGCGCGACATATATGCGCGCACATGCGCAAGACATCCAGAGAGGTCGGCGCACATGCGCGACGTGTAGGCGCGCACATGCGCGGGAGGTCCAGAGGGCTTCGCGCACATGCGCGGAAATGAGTCGCGCATATGCGCGAGCTGCCGAGAAGCTTATCGCGAAGACCAGTAGGTCTCGCGCATATACGCCAGTAATGTCGCGCATATGCGCGAGACATGCAGAAGGGAAAATCGACATTTGGCTTTTGCATGTACGTTGGTGTATATATATATATATATATATATATATATATATATATATATATATATATATATATATATATATATATACATGCAAAGCTTCTTCAGAAAAAAAGAAACCGAAAGTTTCGGGGGAAAAGTGCTTTTGATTTCAAAATTCGATTTTACGATCAATCCGTCCGTTAGATTTTAAATCCGACTTCGATACTGTGTTCCTCTCAACGCAGGCTACTACAGGACGTAAGTTTTACTACGTTTTGACATGTTTTGAAATTATGATGTTGTTAGAATTGAATACACGTCATATATGTTGTTCTTGACATGTTAGACAGCGTAGAATCGAAGTCAGATTAAGAAACGGACTGAATATGGAATTGTTATGAATTTCAGAATGAAATTGACTAGAATTGATATCAGATTTGTACAGTGGTTGATTGTAAATTATTGGAATTGGCACAGACTGATATAGTATTATCAGTATTGCAAGATTGTACTGTTGTACTGTCAGAATTTGATAAAACAGAGATGTTGTGATTTGATTAGAATATTGATACAGAATATTGATATTGTCATTGCCAGATTGAACAGTGACAGACTTTGAATCAAGACTTTGATTGTATCAGATCGACAACAAGAAAGGTATAAATAAATGTTGATTCAGGATTGCACAACTCGAGTTAGGTTTGACTTGAGTTTCCCTAAATCACATACTTTATTTTATTGCATTGATATTTGCAGATTATCAGATTGATATGTTAATCTATTGACTTAGAACAGAGTCAGAGTCCGAGTCTAGGGCAGATCAGCCTAGCTAGGGCAGAACCGCCGAGTCTTTCTCAGAACCGATAAGACTCTAGACTTACGGTGTATCGATGAACTTTAGATGTAGATCGACGTCTATCATATATATGCGATACAGCATACCAAAGTCTAAATTAGATTGGGATCCCTAGATTTGAGATAAGATAAGATTAGATCACGAGTCATGGATTCATGTAGTCAGATTAGATACATGTTTTGATGTTTGTTTATGCTTTTATATATGTTTTATATGATTGCATTTAATACATTGTTTATACTGGGATATTTTATCTCACCGGAGTTATCCGACTGTTGTCTTGTTTGTATGTGTGCATGACAACAGGTGGGACAGCTACAGGGTCACAGAGGTGAAGACAGATCGAGATTAGAGTGGTGATTCCGGACTTGGACTAGAGATAGGGTTTAAACACTTGATAGTTAGGTGTTGAACCTGAGATGTAAATTATTGTATGATGTTTGAGATTTATACTTTTACACTGATATGTATAAGAGTTTGATTCCATTACCTTCCGTATTTAAAAAAAAAAATTTAGACCCTGATTACTGTAATTGATTAATTAGTCCCAATGATGATTAAGAACTTGATTAGCGTCCGGGTCCCCACACTAACAAAAATTGATCCTTTCTTATTTGATACAATTTGATAGGTGTGTGATAACTTGAGAAACTGGATATATGATAGTTTGAGAGTTCTTGAAGATCTTGGAATAATGCAGATTCTGAAAAATTGTTATACTATATCTTCTCTTGTCATGAGTTTGCATATTTATAGTTGAAAATCTCTAATGGTCTGAAATGCTTTTCAACAATCATCTGTACAATCTCTGATATACTTAATTTAATTGTGGTGATGAGAGTCAAAACCAGTAGATCGCGTTAGTAAAACCAGAAGATAGTATAAAAGCAGAAGTTTTCGTATCGCCTTAACAAAGCAGTACTCGAATCAACTTAAATAAACAGAAGTAGAACTCGGCCTATACAAGATCAGAACTTAAATATTTTTATTTGAACGTTATAATATTAAATGTTTCAGTTAATTTATCTAGTACGAGTATTTATTGCACCATTAATACTGAACAAAGACATTTAACGCTCCTTACCAGTTTTGGTATGAAACAAGACTGATTGTTTCGTAGCTTTCTGCAGGACCCATTTTAGGTACTTAAGCTGATCTTGCTCAGGAGTCTCAGAAGCCGTCTCTGAATATAGAGGTTGGACTAAAGTTTTCTATATATATTAGGTTCAATCCTATATAGAAAACAACGTTATTATCTTTATCTGCACAACGATTATTCCAACGTGAGTTTGAGCTATCTTCAACTACTTATCCTCAAATCTCAACATTTAGAAAAACAACACACGCTTTATTATCAATATCCGATCTTCTGAGACCATATTGTGCTGCTGTTTCGTAAAATATCTTCAAGCTAAACACTTTGCTACATCTTTGAAACGAGTTTGTAAACTGGAAAAGAGTCTTTTTCAGAACCTTCTTGTATTTGTTTTTACTGAGTTGTGTAACTAAGAGTTTCAGTAGGCTAAGGGTAAGCCTTACTGAAGTGGGTGTGTACAAGTGTTGTACTGTAATATCCAAAGTCTTTTAGTGATATCTTCTGGAAACGGAAGAAGGAGAGACGTAGAAGATTTTATCTTCGAACTTCCAGAAACAACAACTGTTTAACTGCCTACTGTTTTATCGTGTTTCACAGTATTCCATTGGATCGTTTCCACACTTATTACTGTGATCTGATGGACTTACTCTTGAACAAGATAAGCTATAATCTCTTACAGGATTCTAGCACCCTTTGCAAAATCAACCAACAAAGGAAAGAGTTTATTCACCCCCCTCTAAACTCTATATCGATCCCCAACAAGTGGTATCAGAGCAGATTTTTCTTGTTCAGTATTTACAATAGATATGGCACACTTCAGCAAGGTTCTCATGTTCTCAAAAGAAGACTTTGATAATGACTGGAAGATCCGGATGCAAGCTCATCTTGCAGCTCAAGACGAGGACATGTGGTTTGTCATCGCAGATGGTCCGTTGAAAATCTTAAAGTCTAACACTGCTGTTGCTGTTATTGAGAGAGCACCCCAGATGGTTGAGAAGCACAGAAGTGAATGGACTGACGAAGATAAAAAGAAAGACAATCTTGATAATGTTGCGAAGGACATTCTCTACAAAACTCTCGACAAAAATACCTTCAGTAAGATCAAGATGTGTTCTACTGCTAAAGAGCTTTGGGAAAAACTTATCTAAATATGTGTAGGAAATGAACAGACAAAGGAGAATAAACTGTCTGTAGCAATGCAGAAATTTGAGAATCTCAAAATGAAAGCTGAAGAAACTCTGAATGTGTTTGATGAACGTTTCAGCAGCTTGGTTAATTACAAGTTAGAAATAACACTCAAAGTTATGAGAGCTTTACCCAGACAATGGGATGTAAAAACTATGACTGTGACAGTATCTAAAGATCTGAACAAGTTAGAATTACATGACTTGTTTGAGGACTTAAAAGCCTATGAGTATGAACTGGAAGTGAGAGGCGGAGAGGAGCCCTCAACGAATCTACCTACCAAAGCTCTCACTGCTACTATTACTACTACTACTGCTACTGCTGCAGTTGTTCCAGTACATCACCTGTTACTGCCATTGAAAGCACATCTAAGAAGACTGCTGAACATATCAACGACGATGCAATATCTCTATTTGTGAAGAAATTTTCCAGATTCATGAAGAAGAATCATTGAGCTTACCAGGGTCCTAACCGAAACTTTAAGAAAGATTCACCATCTGGTGACATGACGTGTTTCAAATGTGGAAAAGTTGGGCACTCATTGCTGATTGCCCGAAGCCAAAGAAAGATGATCGGAAGAAAAAGGAATACAAGAGGAATGACAAGAAATCCAGAAGAGATCGTAAAGCAATGATTGTAGAGGAAAGCAAATCTAAATGGGCGGATTCCAGTTCTGAGTCTTCTGACTCAGAAAATCATTCTACTGATAGCAACACAGAAGAGATCAAATGTCTCATGGCAGACATTGAATCCACCTGGACATCTGGAGAGGTATTTAACTTTGACTCGAATTACACGAACTGATTTGGTTAAAGCACTGCATGACATGGTGGAAGAGTACTCGAGACTTTCTCAGTCATTCGAGGAAGTTGAGATTGAAAATCAAAACTTAAATGATCGAGTCTGTAGTTCGCTTGCTTGCAAGAGAATAGCTGCAATGATTTAAAAGTTGAGATTAGTAAGTTAAGAACTGAGAATGAAAAGGTTAACGAAGATTACCAGACGATCAAGTCCGAGAATCAGAAGTTATCTATTCTGATAAATGCATGGAACAAGTCTTCTGTTTCTTTAGAGAAAATGCAAGAATTGCAGAATCAATCCGCTGACAGAAGTGGTCTCGGATTCAGCAATAGTGAAAGCACTTTCGAAACGAGTACTAAGCCAGAACTGGATACAAGCAAAGGGAAATACATTCATTTTGTTAAATCCAGTAACCAATAGTACCAACTATTCGAGTTGAAAGGACTGTAGATTAGACGAACAGAAGGAATAATGATGGTCTGGGTTATGTTGAACCTAAGGGAAGAGTTCACCAGAGTTCTGGATCTAGCAGAGGATTCAACTCAGGAGGACAACCCTCTATGTAGCTTAAAAACTACCAATACTATAATTCTAGACCTGTTCAGAAGAGATACAGGCCAGACAACAAAAATAGAAGGGAAGAACAACATTCTAAGATGCATTCTGTTAGCAATAGCAGACCTTCTGTTGCACACACCTCTTTGGATATCCGAAGTACAAGGTCACCTAGAATTGTAAAAATGTGGGTTCCTAAAGGACTGATAAGGATTGGACCCAAATAGATTGGGTACCAGATACTAAATTTGTGTTTGCAGGAACAGGAGAAGAAAGTCAAAATCAGCAGCTCCACATGGTATCTGGACAATGGATGTTCCAGACACATGACTGGACAAAAGAATCTACTATCAGAAGTAATGAGTTGTACTGGACCAAAGATAACCTTTGGGGACAACTCAAAAGGTAAAACCGTGGGTAAGAGTAAGATCATCCATGGTAACATTACTATCAATGATGTACTATTAGTTGAAAATATTTGTTACAACTTGATTAGCATTAGTCAACTGTGTGATAATGGTTACTCTGTAGCTTTTCAGAAGCACACATGCACAGTTAAAAATGCTAATGAGTCTACTGTATTAACCGGAAAAAGAGAAGGCAACACATACAAAGTTTCATGGAATAAAGATCATATTAATGTTCCTTCATGTTTAGGTGCTTTTCTTAGTGATAAACATTGGCTATGGCATAAGAGACTGAATCACCTGAACTTCAAATGAATCAATAACCTCAAAAGCAGAACATAGTTGATGGTCTTCCTGATATAAACTTCGTTAAGAATCATTTTTGTTCTACATGTTAACTTGGTAAGCAAGTGAGATCTAGCTTCAAGAATAAAGGTAGTAAATCAACTTCAATGTTTTTGGAATTATTGCATATGGACTTATTTGGTCCAATCCCTATCATGAGTTTAGGGAGAATTAAGTACAAACTTTTTGTTGTTGATGACTTTTCTAGATTTACTTGAGTGATATTTCTTGCTGGAAAAGATCAACCCAGTTGCCTCCTGAACAAGCTTCTGAAAAAGATTCAAAATAAAAAATCAATTTCTGTCATTAAGATCAGAAGCAATCGGGGAACTGAGTTTACTAACGAGATTCTTGAGTTATAATTGGATGAACAAGGAATTCATCATGAATATTCAGCTGCCAGAACGCCTCAACAAAATGGAGTGGCTGAGAGGAGAAACAGAACTCTTAAATAAGCTGCTAGAACAATGCTAGCAGATGCAGACATCTCTCAGTGCTTCTGGGCAGAAGCAATCAACACAACATGTTACACACAAAACAGAACTATGATCAACAAGAGGCATAATCAGACTCCATATGAGATATGAAAAGAGAGTAAGCCTAATGTATCTTATTTTCATGTATTTAGTTGTAAATGCGTTGTGCACAATAATGGTAAAAATTATTTGTCCGCATTCGACTCAAAATAAGATGCTGGACTCTTTCTTGGATATTCATCAGTAAGCAAAGCCTTCAGAATTTTCAATATAGAACTTTTAATATTGAAGAATCTAATCATGTTGTTTTTGATGAAGATAGCAGTGCTCTTGGAATTTCTAACGTGTTAAATCAAAGTAACAGGTTACACATGATTCATCTGGAATTGGATAGTGAAGATGATGCAGAACCTAGTGTTAAAGATGCTCAAAATCCAGAACCATAAATTCCTCTGGTAGAACCAGTTGTTCAGACACAGGATTTACCAGAACCAGAAGTGAACATTCCAGAACCTGCTACTGCTTTAGCTGAGCCTGATTCGAATCAATCAAACTACGAAGAACTTTCTTTAAACCTTTTTGTCTGGAGAAAATCTCATCCTCCATCTTTAGTTATTGGTAATCCAGCAGCTCCATTAAGAACCAGAAGGCAAATGATTAATGAATATATGCATGCTACTTTTATCTCTCAGGATGAACCAAAGAAAATTTAAGAAGCTCTTCTGCATCCCAGTTGGATCAAAGCTATGCAAGAAGAGCTGGATCAATTTAAAATAAATGAAGTGTGGTTTCTTGTACCTAGACCATCTCATCAAGCGGTTATTGGAACTCGATGGGTGTTTAGAAACAAACTAAATGAAGAAGGCATTGTGGTCAGAAATAAAGCAAGACTGGTAGATCAAGGTTTCAGACAAGAAAGGATAGACTATGATGAAACCTATGCACCAGTAGCAAGGCTTGAAGCCATCAGAATATTTTTAGCCTTTGCTGCTTTCAATAACATCAAAATTTATCAGATGGATGTGAAAAACGCCTTCCTAAATGGTCTACTGTAAGAAGAGATCTACGTTGAACAACTTCTAGATTTTATCGATCATTTCTTACCGAATCATGTATTTAAATTACACAAAGCCCTGTATAGTTTAAAACAAGCACCTCGAGCTTGGTATGACACGCTCTCACAATTTCTAGTCAATCATGATTTTACAATCGGCACAGTAGACAAGACTTTGTTCACTTTAGTTAAGAATAAGCACATCTTGTTAGTACAGATTTATGTTTATAACATTATCTTTGGGTCAACTAACCCCAAATTGTGTGCAAAGTTTTCTAAATTAATGCAGAAATTATTTGAAATGAGCATGATGGGAGAATTAACATTCTTACTAGGACTGCAGATAAAGCAAATTGATACTGGAATCTTCTTAAATCAGGCTAAGTATACTAAGGAACTACTGAAAAAGTTTGGCATGGAAACATGCTTCGCTGCTTCTACTCCTATGAGCTCATCTACTAAACTTGACAAGGATGAAAATGGAATTTCAGTAGAGGTAACTAAGTATCGTGATCTTATTGGCTCTCTGTTATATCTTACTGCCTGTAGACATGATATTATGTTTTTTGTTTGCATTTCTGCAAGATTTCAATCTAACCCTAAGCAGTCACATTACATTGCTGCTAAGCACATACTGAAATATTTGAAGGGCACTCAAAATGTCGGCCTATAGTATCCTAATGATTTATCTTTCAATCTTATTGGATATTCAAATGCTGATTATGCAGGTTGAAAACTGGATAGAAAGAGCACAAGTGGTTTTTGTCAATTTCTTGGTGATAGGTTGATCTCCTGGTCTAGTAAAAAGCAGACTTCCATAGCTACGTCTACTGCAGAAGCAAAATACCTTGCTGAAGGAAGCTGTTGCTCTCAAATACTGTGGATGCAACAACAACTTAAAGACTATGGAGTTCAAGCCTCTGAATCACCTATCTTCTGTGACAATACCGGTGTTATAGCAATCACGCAAAATCCAGTACTTCATTCCAGAACAAAGCACATAGATATCAGACATCATCATTAGAGATCATGTGCAGAAGAAGGACATTTGTCTGGAATACGTTTCTACAGATCAACAAGCAGCAGACATATTTTCAAAGACTCTGCCTGAGAATAAGTTTTCTTATTTTCGCAATGTTCTTGGTTTAATTGATTTAACTTGAGCAATATTGTTGCTATCAGTTTGTTAATTATTATCAGTTATTTGTTACTCATCTAATATCAGTGTGTTTATAAGGAAAAGAGACAATTTGGGGCAACTACTGATATTTTATTGAGAATAAAATCGATGCCATACAACACTACTTAGACTACTACTTACGGAATCTTGCCACAACATCAACCAATTATTCAAGTCTTGACTCCTAATATTCTTGAAGGCTTGGGCATTTTCCATCCTCTGAAGCAAGTGTCATTCCTTCAAAAGCATCATGTGGCTCAGCACATCATCCTTGACCAACTCAGATATTTGATCAACATGTGCACGCCTCTTGAGCTTCCTTGCAAGTGATCTTTGCTTAGCAGAAGCAGGGAACTCTCAATAATTGATTGAATGAATGCAGTGAGCAGTAATCCAAACAGACACAACCTTTCTAAAGATTCATTCTTTAGCGCCCTCTTTAAATCCCTGAATATATTAAGGCGTCCATGAAGGATGAGGGACATGTGTGCTGCTTTCACAATCCATTGGGGTTCAAATGTTATTATGAGCAGAAATGATCTTAATTTATAGACAAGACTTGAAGGGAAAGGAGGAAGACAAAGAGTGATCTGGCCTTAACTTATTCAGACCAAGTTTTTCTCATCCTTTATTTTTATTTATTTGCATTAAGTAAAAAGCAGTAGATAGACAGAGATATGACAAAATGGAATATTTCATTTATAAAACCAGATGTATTACATTGTGTTTATCTATTACATTTGATGATATCAGCAGTTTGAAGTACTTCAGTAGTGCCAAGTACTTCAGTAGGAATCTAAGATCTGCTGGAATCCCCTCGCTTTGCATGGTCATGGTTTGTAAAAGGGATGATTCCACAGCTTAATCGTTCTAATAATGAATAATCTAATTGATTAACCAGATTACAAGTCAAGGATTTCTTCCAAGTATTCATATCTTGAAAAATGATGTCTTCAAACATCATCTTACAAGAAGCTGGAAGTTGCCTTGGAGTTTCCTCTGCTGCATCAGACTCTGGAGAAGACTCCGAGAGAATACTTGCATTATCCATTTGTTTTGATCTATTATTTGTGTATATGTCTTAGTTTGTGAGTTTGCAGGTATTTTATAGAGTCTCTGGAAGCCAAGAGACACCTAACTGTCCACATCCTGCACGAATATCAAACAGTCACCTGTCATTCTCTCAGATTTCATATCTTCGCATTAACTATTTGAATTAATTGAGTGAGAACATTATTTTATTATGTCTGATATTTTCGTGATATAACAAAAGCAGTAGGAGGTCTGTATTTTCGATAAACAATGTGTCTACTGGCTTTTATCAAGGTGCTGAAAATACTTCAGTACCTCATGACTTCCAGTAGATATTATCATAAGACAACAAACCATCTTCTGATTTTTTTTAGTAACCACTTAAACAGCCCGTCTTTTTCATTACCTTTTTCAGATTTTTGGCGTATCTGACACTCTCTGCTTAACTTTTCTAAAACTCAACCGCAAATATATTGACACGTGTCTTTATGTTTCACTGACGGCTTTATATTTTTGAATATTAACCGCCTCTTCCATCTCATTTCACTTTTACGTTTTCATACTTTAGCTTATTAGCTACTGATTTCTCTCGCACTCATCTATTTTACAGAATCTACTTCGAACTCATTTTTTTTGCAGAAATGGCTGGAGCATACACACTCAATGCCTATCAAGTTAACTTTCCATCAGTCCTGACAATCAAGGACGATAATCTTGTTAGGATGTTTCAAACCATAGAAAAATCTGGTCTCAGAAAAGTTTTTGGAAACACTTGCTGTCATATACAAAACTACTCTTTTGGATTTCTACGCCAAAGCAACCAAAGAGGAAGGAAAAATCATTTACTCTCAAGAAGGTGAATCCATCTCCATCGATGCTGCACTTCTGGGATCGACGTTCTTTCTTCCGTTTTCAGGTATCTCTGAATTTTCTGGCATTTCTAAGGAGGAGATGTCTACTGCCCTTCTCACCATCTCAGCTTCTGGAGAGAAATTCCCTCCCTCATGTTTTAAGAAGCTTCTGAAAATGGAATATCAAGTGCTTGCTGATATTGTCGCAAAGGCACTTTTGGTCAAAGCCGGAACATTTGATAGGTTGGCCAAGGAAAGGTTCAAGTGATGATAGATATCACTTCCAATTTCAAGGTGAACTGGAGCCGATTCCTATTCAAAATCATGAAGGATATGGTTGTTAGGAAGAGTTCTGGATTTGCTGTGCAGATCAGCACAATGCTAAAGGATGCTGGTTTTCCTTTAACTTCTGAACATGACGCTTCTTTTGTGACAATGGCAGATGATGATAATGTGCTTGCCTTGAGGCCAAAGCCAACTGTGATGGAATTTATTGCTCTAATGAAGGAGGTTGGAGATGCTCAGACTGAGGTTCAAGGACCTCAAAAGAAGATCAAGAGAAAAAGAGTAGTTATCTGCACCGATTTTGATAAAACAATATCTGAGGAGTCTGCTGCTCCTACCCAAGCATCTATCCCTGCAAGCCCTAGCAAGAAGAAGGCTCGCACGGTGCTCCGCATCAAGAAAACAGCAGCCATTGCTGATTTAGACACTGTCCCCTTGAGACAAGTGTTTCCAGAAGCCATCTCTTCAAAACCATAATCTATCACAAAACCAGCGGCCACAACTATTGCCACCACATCTACTACTATTCCGACTCTCAGACCCCTATCTGGAGTCGTCTTTCGTGAATCTATTGCAGAGTCTTCAGATAAAGGCAAAGGGAAACCCGTTGCAGAATCACAATTTCACGGCGCCAAATCATCCGTCTTAACTAGTATTGATCTTCACTTGGATGAGATTGAGAAATCTGCCAATGAAGGAATGGCTTTCTTTGATGATTGGCATAAGGTTCGAGTTTTCCATCCAATCACATTTTTCAAAACACCAGGTGTATTTGGAAAAATGGTGAAAAATGAAAAGAAGGTGTTTGATCTTGCCAAGACTGAAATTGTGATTGAAGCAATGAGACGGCGAAGTTACATTCTTGAGCAACTGAAGTGTCAGAAGCTGGAATCTGTTTTAAAGACTCTTAAGTCTAATTTTGATGCTATGATTCCCACTGCTGCTCAGGATCAGAATGTGATCCAAATTTTGACAAAGAGATTGAGATTAATGAATGAGCAACTTCTTGCTCAAGAACAGGCATTTGGAAAACCTGTTCAGTATTCAGCAGGCTTCGTTCCCATTTTTACACAGAATAAGCCAGTTGAGGAAAGAACTATAGCTCCCCAGAAGCTAAGGTTTCCAGTACTCCTGCATCTCCGAAGCAGCCTACTCAATCTTCATCTCTTCTATCTGTTCGTGGATTGGCTTCAGTGGATGAAGTCATTCAATCTATTGTTCTTATTGTCTCTAATGCACTAGAAGTAGCTCATGCTGATTATATGGTCCAATCGGAAGCTCAACTAGCAGACTAACCCATGGCAGAATCAGATGCTGCTCCATCTCAATCACTGTCGAATTTGGAGTTTTTATCCACTGAACATCAAATGGAAATGGTGGCTATCTTGAATGTTCAATCTGAACCCATTCCAGCCGCTAAGCAACTGGAGGCCATGGAAGCCGCGCAACCAGAAGAAATAGCAGTTCCTGAACCATCTGATGCTGCTGAAGGATCTTCTGCTGAACAGTCTACTGTTGTTACTACTGTTCCAACAGACCTTGTCTCCTCTACTGCCTTGGTTGTTCTTCCTACTGATTCACCAAATCATATTGCTCATATTGCTCATCTTGCTGAAATCACAGAACGACAGCTTGCAAGAAGTCCATCCCCAGACGAAGAGCACTTTAATCTTGAATCTGAGATTGATGTACTGAGACAGAATATTGACAGACTTTTAGAGATCGTTAAGAAGTTATCATATGAACATGCTGGTGAATTCAAAGCTACCAACTTCTTCCGTGAACGTGTAACAAAATATGTCGTTAACACGGCATAATCATTGGCTAAGCTTGAAGTTGAATCCAACATTAGGAAGAATGTTCTGACTAGTCACTCTAACATCGTTCTTGGTCAATCTGATGTCATTCAAACTGTGTCTGCTCATGAGTAATCTCTTCGCTCAATCTCAACTAAATTTCAAGCTACTGATTTGAAACTTGAATCCATCGATGCCAAGATAGAGTCCCAAACTCAATCTCTTCAATCCCTTAATGATCGGGTTTCGAATCAAGCCTCATTTCTGGAAATGAAGAATAATAGCACTATCAATCTTACTGGACAAGTGGATGAATTGCTCACTAGCATTGATGCCAGAAAATGGGAAGCAGTAGGTAGGATAGAAGAAGGGAGAACTGGAGGACACGTTGCAGAATCTTCTTTCAGAAACCAAGATCCTCAGGATGAGGATACAATGTTCAGAGACATTGGAACTGATGATCGAACTTATAATTTAATACTCTTTTGAACTCTGTTTAACTGTTTACTTACTTATCAATTATTTGGTTATAATTGGTATTTGTCTTTTTGATACAATTGTTTCTTTTCATCATACTAACTTCTAGGTTTTGGCATCACCGCAAAGGAGGAAATTGATAGCCTTAATTTAATTGTGGTGATGAGAGTCAAAACCAGTAGACCGCGTTAGTAAAACCAGAAGATAGTGTAAAAGCAGAAGTTCTCGTATCGCCTTAACAAATCAGTATTCTTCAAGTACTTATCAACTTAAATAAAAAAAAGCAGAACTCGGCTTATACAAGATCAGAACTTAACGACTTTTACTTGATCTTTATAATATTAAATATTACCATTACTTTATCTAGTACCAGTATTTATTGCACCATGAATGCTGAACAAAGACATTTAACGCTCTTTACCAGTTTTGGTATGAAACAAGACTGATTGTTTCGTAGCTTTCTGCAGGACCCATTTTAGGTGCTTAAGCTGATCTTGCTCAGGAGTCTCAGAAGCCGTCTCTGAATATTGAGGTTGTACTCAAGTTTTCTATATATATATTAGGTTCAATCCTATATAGAAAACAACGTTATTATCTTTATCTGCACAACGATTATTCCAACGTGAGTTTGAGCTATCTTCAACTACTTATCCTCAAATCTCAACATACAGAAAAGCAGCACACGCTTTATTATCAATATCTGATCTTTTGAGATCATATTGTGCTGTTGTTTCATAAAATCTCTTCAAGCTAAACACTTTGCTACATCTTTGAAAAGAGTTTGTAAACTGGAAAAGAGTCTTTTCCAGAACCTTGTTACATTTGTTTTTACCGAATTGTGTAACTAAGAGTTTCAGTAGGCTAAGGGTAAGCCCTACTGAAGTGGGTGTGTACAAGTGTTATACTGTAATATCCAAAGTTTTTTAGTGATATCTTCTGGAAACAGAAGAAGGGGAGACGTAGAAGATTTTATCTTCGAACTTCCAGAAACAACCACTGTTCTACTGCCTACTGTTTTATTGTGTTTCACCGTACTCCATTGGATCGTTTCCGCACTTATTATTGTGATCTGCTGGACTTACTTTTGAACAAGATAAGCTATAATCTCTTACAGGATTCTGGCACCCTTTG
Organism: Primulina eburnea; assembly: GCF_022965805.1. Classification (NCBI taxonomy): domain Eukaryota; kingdom Viridiplantae; phylum Streptophyta; class Magnoliopsida; order Lamiales; family Gesneriaceae; genus Primulina; species Primulina eburnea. The sequence goes on from NC_133110.1 coordinate 22,002,368, forward strand.
CAACATCAACCAACAAAGGAAAGAGTTTATTCACCCCCCTCTAAAATCTATATCGATCACAAACAATATCCCAACAGAACGGCTTTGTCTCTTTTAATCATCGTACAAAACATTTAATGTCCCTTAGCTTTAGCTTTTATAGCCTCAAAAAACTTGATTGACTTTGGAAACTTTGAGAAATATTATGTCGGTGTTGGTAAGAGAATGTGTTTTATCATTTTATATGAATCGGCTTGAGTTCAATGTATCCCCATTCATATTCTCGTATATGACGGTTGCATTGTGGTTGGAGTTTAACTGTTATACTCATGCATTTCATTTAAGACTAGATCCCGTCAGAAGTCAGATGATCTCTTGCATCTAGAGCTCTTAGTATTTTATTTGAGAGGCTTTATTTGATTCAGCGGTTAGAAAACCTGTACATACAATAAAAAAAGTTTGATCCTGATACAGTTCGATGTTGTTGCAAGCCTTGCAATAATTCATCAACTTCAAGGCGAGTTCAAAAGCTTGACAATTTATTTTGGAGAGCCTACACTTAGTTTGAAAAAGGTAAAAATCAGGGTAAAATAAATATTGTAATAATTTATCACTTTTTGGTGATGACAAAACCAAGATGCAAGATTAAATATAAATGATATAGATAAACAATTAAGTATCAGAGATATTTTCAAACAACGACATTTTATTGAGTAAGTGAAATATCTTTGATACATGTGCAAAAATATAAAAGAAAAACATAACTATTACACCCACGGAAGAAATGAAATAAATCTATCTTTGGAGATGGAACTTGAGCTGCCAAAGCCACCACTACTTTAGCCTCTTTACTTTATTTTATCTTCTTCCTACCTTCTTTTTCCATCAACTCATTTTGATTCTTCGTATTTAGCTTTCTCAACCCTTCTTTTTTGCTCTTCAATCTTTTTATAGTCCTTACCTTCTCCTTTTTTGACATCACCATGCTGCAGATTTTCAAAGGTCTTCTGCAACTGGCTGCCAAGGGTTTTTTGAAGGCGATCAATGTGATTCTTTAGTTGGGTCATGTGATAGGATAGTTCAAGATTAATATTTGTAGCTTGATGCTTCACTTTGACCAGATCAACAAAAAGTGTGTGGCATTACGTCCCAATCAATTTTACTTCCTTCAGAATTTTGTCCTTGAAATTATCTAATGCCATTGTGTGAGAGAAATGCTTGATTTCAAAGGAGCTATTGGATTGAGAGACAATGTGCAACTGATATAGTAGTTTTTATGGCAAAAGATCTTCAAAATCTTCTTTCTTAGGTTCAGAGAGTTGAATGATGTGAGATGTTAAAGGGCCTTGCTTGAAAATATTAAGAGGATTTCTTGTTTGATCTCAATCTTACCCTACAAGAAAAAAGACATTTAACAACACATCAAAGACAATGGTTTTTTTATTAAAACCGTTGTGTTTTTTCTTTTAACAACGATTTCATCAAAAACCATTGTCGTAGCCTAAGAAAACCCGCTCATAGACAACAGTTATCTTTGATGTGTCTACGACAACGGTTTTCTAAAAACCGTTGTCTTTTAGCGTTTTTTGGGAGGTCAAAGAGAACAGTTTTATAAACCGTTGTCTATTAGAGTGTTTTTAAATCCGTTGTCTATTAGCTTGTTTTTTTGGACAAATGACAGAAAACCGTTGTCTATTAGCGTGTTTTTTTGGACAAACCACAACGGTTTTAGAAAATCGTTGTGGATTAGCGTGTTTTTTTTGGAGAAACGACAACGGTTTTAGTGAATCGTTGTGGATTAGCGTGTTTTTTTGGAGAAACGACAATGGTTTTAGTGAACCGTTGTTAAAATAGCGATGGTTTAAACAAAAAACTTCGCTAATAGCGACCGTTTGTTAACCATCGGCCAGCCCAGCCACTCCAGCCCCAGGCACAGCCCTTGCCCATCATCCATAAACCATATAGGACCTACTTAACTCGTCCAAGCCCAAGCAACGAGCCCTTGAACCATGCTGCAACCCACACAAGAACAAGAGTTGTGCACGCTGCTTCCCTAAGCGTATGGACTCCTTCTTGCATGGGGATTCCTACTCGAGCCACCACCGAGCCCAAGTCCTCCTGACCCTCACCGGACCACCCTAAGCCTTCCCCCAGACCACCTAGCCAGCCCCTTAGCGAGCCGCAACCCCTCCTTCCATTGGCTGCCAGAATACGCGCGCATGGGAGAGTCCTAGTTAACTAGGACTCTTCCTTAGCCACCTCCCTCGACCCTGGCCGCCCTATGACCCTACCTATCCTTCGAACCTGACCCTGGCCAAGCCCCCAACTAGCCCTGGCCAGCCCTATGACCCCATGCAAAACCACCGAACCTCATGAATTTTGGACCACCAACACACTCTCGGCTCTTTCTTCCTAACTTTTCCCTTTGGTTCCAGCTTTTAATTTTCATGTTGTGCAGTATGTTCATGTGTTCTAGGACCCTTTAAAAACGTATACAAACATCCCATAACAATTGCTAATTATGGAAGCCCCTTATGCACATAAAAATCATATTTTTGGATCAACATCATACTTTAAAAAGTCACCTTTGATGCATAAAGGAAATTATTTGAAAGCTTCACTTGTTTTCATGCTAAACATAATTAAATACATAATATGGTGTGATGATGAGTGGAGGAAGAATATGGCGTGCCTTTGCATTTTAAACGCACGAATATAAGTTGACGAATCAAATAATGATGACGACGGGACCTTGGCTTGAAACCTTGAAGAAATATCGATGCTTCCCTTGAAAATTATTGTGCATGCCATTTAATTGTGTCGAGAGAAGTTTGGAATTGTGGGGGAAAGAGGCGTGGGGTTTTAATGGGGTTTAGGGTAGGTTAGTATATTATATACTTAATTAATCCACTAACAAGGCTTAGGCCCTTAACAAACTTAATTAGGATCATTTAGCCCATTAGTGTTTAATTAAAATATTTAAAATAATTTTGCTGAAATAAGTTTGTGAATTTATTAGACGGGTTGCCAAAACGTTCGTAATTTTGTTAAAAATCTAACACCGATAAAAATTACGTCCCGACGTATAAAATCACCTCAAAACTCCTTATTTTCAAAAATAAGAAAAAGCATCACACTTAATTTAAATTAAAAACAATTGTTTAATAAAAATATTTTACAATTTTTAGCCATCGGTCTCCGTTCCTCGATCGCAACGCAAATAACCTTTAAAAATACATTTTAATGCAACCATGTAGAAAAATATATTTTAATCATGTAAATATGCACAACATAATTAATTTTTGTAATTAAAAAAATTAATTAAAATAAAAGAATTTAATAACTTGCGTGCATGTGGTTTACGTAGACCCGCGCTTTTAAATTTTCGGGGCGTTACAATAAGAGCGGTCAGATTACCTGTAAGGTCCAAAATTCGATAACATAATCTAACTGCATGCAAATCTAAGAAAAAAAATGACAAATGTCTTATTAAATTAATTTAATTACTTTAATTAAATTTAGTATGCATGTTTACTTGTTCAAAGTAGGGTTTTCTATTAGAATGTATAAATCAAGGTTTTCAAGGTTTATTCGAGACGCGATCGAGGAATAGAGAACATTGACCGTGAAGGAAAAATATTTTTATTAAATAATTATTTTTATTTATTTAATATATGGTATAATTAATATGTAAAATTCGAAAATAGTGTCTTTTGAGATATTTTTACATGTCGAGTCATATTTTAAATATATAATCGATTTTTGACTAAAATAAGAATTTTATGGAGGCTCGGCTAATATTTTCGAAAATTTTCTTAAACGAGATATTTTTCCTATGTACTAATGAGCCCGATGGTCCTATTATACTAAGATTATTGGACCTAATTGACTACTTTAATATTTTTATCCAAAGCTTTGGCGTCCAAGACCAAAATTTCCCTCAACCTCACGTCTAGGGAACTCACACGCCGCTTTTGAAGGAAAGAAACAAAGCAAGGCTTCCCCGTCCCTCCGGCAACACTCCTTTGTGTCTAGACTCGAATATTCATGTGTGAATCATACAAAAGCACGCTTTATTCCTTATTTTCTAATCATCCATGCCATAATATGTTTAAATATATATGTTTGTATGAAAAATCTGATATCCTTCTATTTTTTTCGTTTTTACGGTTTAAACATGGAAAAACTTTGAATATTTTTTATTAAACTCATGTCTCTTGATGGTATGATGGGTCTGCAAGGTTTTGGGTGTTCGGGGCTCAAATTACAGAAGGTTTAAAGGCCCTTAGGTGTAAGATTCAGGTCTTGTATGGTGCAAGGAAGGACGGCCGATCGGTTTTGGCTTGAAGGGTTAGGGCATGACGGGTTTTGGAAAAAAAAGAGAGGAGGCTGTGTAGGGGCTGTCCAAGCAAGGGGCTGGGCTCGTGAGGGTCTGATCCATGAGCCATGATTGTCTATATATGATTGGATGGGCGTGGATGGGTAGGCGCACAGCTAGAGAACAACCTAGCCATCAGTGCACGGGTTTTGATTGAACCATGCATGTCCTCGAGCCAGGATGTGCATGGCTTGTTGGGACAGGTCCAACAGTGTCGTAGGGGTTTGTTCATGGTCCTACAGTGGCTGGTCATGGTCTGGTCTCCTTGGTTTGGGGCTAGGATCTTAGGAACCTGTGATTAGTTGGGGCTAGGTTTTGGTCGAATTGGGCAGAATAATTCAGTAGGCTTACAGGAATTGTTAGGGGTTCTAAACGGGTTGTATTAGAGCATGTTAGGTGTTTTTAGGCTATGGTTAAAAAGTTTGGTTAAGTTTCAGAATTATTCGAGTTAAAACTAGGACTCTGGTGCAAATTTTAAAACGAATTACGAAAGTTAGTCAATGAGTTTAAGTTTACGTCTATGAAATGTTTATGGGTTTGTTTTAACGTGTTATGGTAAGTTCAAATTGATTCAGGTCGAATTTTTAAGGTCCAGGGGTAAAATTGGAAAATTAGGGTTTCAGGGGAAAATTGGTCATTTTATACTTGAAAAATGTTAGGAGTCCTGACAATATCCTGATAACTGTAATGAATATTTTGAAAGGTTATGAAATTTAATGATGAAAAATGTTAAATGCTAAAAGACCTGATGCATGCTTGGTTTAAAAGAAAATGATATTTAAGCATGTACTTTATAAAGTGATGGAAATGATGAAAATGTTTTGAATGAAGTGATTTGATTGTGATGATAAGAAAATGGGGATTCGTGAGGGACAAAGGCCCAGTGGAACCCGTTTATGGGACAAAGCCCCGAGGGAACCCAACACCGAATTTCCATAGGCCACGACCCAGTAACAGAAAAGTGGTTGATGGTGTCCCTTCCAACTATAGGCCAAGGCAAAGAACGGAAAAGTGGTTGTTGTTGCCCCCCGCCTGATACCATGGTTACAACTGATATTGATCAGTCGACCGAAAGATGAAATGATGGTAACAATTAAGGAACCGATTTCACCCTAAAAGGAAATGTTTAAGGTTATGCAAATGTTTATGTTACAATTTTTTTATTAACGGTACGTTTCGCTGTTTCATATGGATTTATACGTATTACTTGGTATAGCAGTAAAGGCATGCTGATTCATTAGGGTCACTAGGTGTGAATGATGCAGGTGAGGATACTTGTTGAGACAAGATGACTTAATGATTGAACTGGCTATGCCGATGGTACACTGAAACCCGAGGACTATGCTAGTTTTTCCCACAATTGATGATTTAACAATACTCTTAATATTTTTATGAATTTTTTTCTAAGGAGTGGTTTTTGAGAGGAGTTAAGACGTTCATGCTATTTTTTGAAAAATGCTAGTTCTAGGTTTGGTTGGATTTTGTGATTTTTACTGCAGTTATGAATTTTAAGTATTTAGTTGGTTGTATTATTTGTAAATGGTGCAATTGAGAACAGGTAAATATATATATATATATATATATATATATATATATATATTTATATATATATACATTTATATATATTGGCCGAAGTCTATTGGTTTTTTTTATAAATTTTTTTATTCCAACTCAATTTAAAAGCAATGTATAAGTTAAGGATGTTTCAGTTGGTATCAGAGCAATGTTTTTATAAAGGGTTGTGCCACTGTCAGTTCCAGAAAACTCAGTCGTCAAGCCTCATTGAAACGTCCTCACCTTTTATTGCTTTAAAAGTACTAGTAGAATTTTTATTTTTTTTAAAACTCTCATAATTTCGGTCATTGCCTACCCATAAAATAATCTTGCACCATTTTAAATTAAATCGTCTAACTAGTATTTGAAAATTGAAAGGAAATTGTCAAACCAGAAATCGTAAAACGTTTTACCAAACCTAAAAAGCAATAAATGTTGAAAAGTATAGCCCATACTAAACTCTCAAAAATCTCTCAAAAGCATAATTAAAATCTTAAAATCTTTAACATAAAACTTAAATCATAATGCGAAAAATATAGCGCTGGTCCTCGGGTTGTGTGCACCTTCAGTCCAGTCTAGATCATCCGTCAAGTACTCCCACATCAACATCTACATCCATCACACCTAGTGAGTCTAAAGACTCAACACACCATAATCTTGATAACGAGTAATATATAATACAGTCAACATATAATAGTGAAAAATACTTTTAAGTAAAAATAACATTTCATGATATGCATAACTTTAACATTTTTCCTCAACATGACATAAAATCCTTTTGACATAATCATAACATTTTCCTCTTTCTTTATCCTTTGTTGAATTCAGATCGTTAATTGTGACTTTCCTCTCATGATATGACCTCTCGATGGATCCATCAGAAATAAAACCACAGTACTGGGCGGCGGGGGACACCAGCAACACTCTCACCGGTCAACTGGGCCCTGACCTAACATGAATCGAATAGAAATACGATCGTCGGGGCTCCCAATGGGCTTTCCCCTCACGACATTCCTATCCTAACCTCAAACCTCATAACCTCTTAACCTCTTGTTCGCAATAATGGAAACACGATGGTCGGGCTTCCACTGGGACCATCACCCTCACGATATCGCCACTATTGACGAACTAGTCACAATCACTTCACTTCATTCAACGTTTTTCATTCACATCACTTTATAAAATCATTAACAACATATATCTTTTTCCCTTTTTGAAACCAATCATGCAACACGTATTTAAATGTCTTCTTTAAATCATAATAATTCCTTTTGACATTTAAAATCATAAATAATTCATGTTAAATTCATAAACATTTAAAAATAACATATTTAACATGAAAACAGTATTTCGGGCACTGCAATGACCTTTGCTAATTTTCCGACGTAAAAAGACCGTTTTACCCCTGGACTCGACTTTTTACGAATTCGACTTTTTTCTTGATTTCATGACTCTAAAATGTCCCAAATAAAACATGCTTGTTTCATTCCTAACTCATGGCAGCCCCTTGTTGGTACATAAAAACGTGAATTTGAAACTTCAAATCATGAGTTTTATACATGGTTATGCAATAATACGAAAATTTCATATGAAGTTCAAACTTATCATGCAAACATAATTTAAAACACTAATATGATGTGATAGATGAGAAAAGAAAGAAATATGGCGTGCCTTTGCGTTTTAAACGCACGAATTATCGTCGACGTCGAAGAACGGAAGAGACGGCTAGGGCTTTCTCTTGCTTGCCTTCGAAAATTCCTTCCTCCAAGTGATGGGTGTGTGCAGCCGTGAGATGTGGGTGTTGTGTGGTGTTTGGGAGTTTTTAAAATTTAAAAGAAGTGGCCGATGGAATTTGTGAGGTCTAGAATGAGTTTATGATTTAGAATTGTATTTTAAATACTAATAAATCCCCAAATCTAAATTACGATATGAATTTTTTTCGTAATTTTATTAGGCTTACAAATTAGACTTTTTCAATTTATCTTTTATTATCTATTTTAACGGTGTTTTAATCCCGAAAAATACCAAACGTTAATATAAAATTCCTAAATTATAAATTTAGTCTTTTTATATTATTTTAGCCCTTATGGATCACGACTCGACCCCCGTGAGCCGCTTTCCAAATTATCTTTATTTTAGAACTCAATTTGACACATAAACTTCGACCCCGAGCCATCTCTTAATTTTATCGAGTTACCACCGCACCATATCGAGCCAAAAGGTGCCCAACATGTTAAAATACCCTACTGGATGCTAAGTTCGACAAGGAAACGCCCCAAAACCCAAAAACGAGTCGCCTAAAGCTGCTGTTAGTGATGGCCGAGAGCACCCTTTGCATGCACTTGATGTTCATGCTCGTGTGAGCCCAGCCGCTAACTACCCGATCGAACCCAACCCATGAACCTTTACATAGGACCCTAGTGAACCTTCCTAGCCCAGCCCAGAACCCCCAGGCCAAGCCCCTTCTTCCCTGCACAACACAACCAGCGCTGCTCCTAATTTGTTCTCGGGTGGGAGTCCTCATGTTTCAGGACTCTTCCCAGCCTTCACCATCGAGTCCTAGCATGGCTAGGACTCTCTTCCTGACTCACCCCTGACCCTAGCCATGCCCTGGTCCCAACCCATGACCAAGACAAGATCCTATACCCATAACCGAGCCCCTCCTCCTACGTGACAGCAACTTGCTACCCGATTGTTTCTCGTGATGTGCAGCCGACATGTGGGACTCTAATGACCCTAACTTGTGTAAAACATGCTTGTTTCATTCCTAACTCATGGCAGCCCCTTGTTGGTACATAAAAACGTGAATTTGAAACTTCAAATCATGAGTTTTACACATGGTTATGCAATAATACGAAAACTTCATATGAAGTTCAAACTTATCATGCAAACATAATTTAAAACACTAATATGATGTGATAGATGAGAAAAGAAAGAAATATGGCGTGTCTTTGCGTTTTAAACGCACGAATTATCGTCGACGTCGAAGAACGGAAGAGACGGCTAGGGCTTTCTCTTGCTTGCCTTCGAAAATTCCTTCCTCCAAGTGATGGGTGTGTGCAGCCGTGAGATGTGGGTGTTGTGTGGTGTTTGGGAGTTTTTAAAATTTAAAAGAAGTGGCCGATGGAATTTGTGAGCTCTAGAATGAGTTTATGATTTAGAATTGTATTTTAAATACTAATAAATCCCCAAATCTAGATTTTAGGCCCATTAAGCCATAAATTAAAGCCCAATTAAATTAATTAGATTTTAAATAAAATAATAACAAAGTTTTCTTTTAAATAAAAATGTGAATTTAATAGCCAGGTTGCTAAAAAGCTCGCATTTTATTTAAAAATCCAATACCGATAAAATTTACATCCCGACGTATAAAATCATCTCAAAACTCTAAACTTTTCGAAAAAATTTAATTAAAAACATCGACCGCATTTTAAATAATTAAAAATAATTATTTAATAAAAATCCTTTAAATTTTTAGCCCTCGGTTCCCGTTCCTCGATCGTCACTTGAATATTCCTAAAAATATCATTTTAATACAATCATGTAGAAAAATATATTTTAAACATGCAATATGCACCACATAAATAATTAATGCTATTAAAAAAATTTAACTAAAGTACAAAGAATTTAATAATTGCATGCATGCGTTTTGCGTGGACTTTAAATTTTCGGGGCGTTACAATCTACCCCCTTTAAATTGAATTTCGACCCGAAATTCGTTTGTCCTAGATAACCCAAAGTTTAGATTCAGTTCTAGTATCCCAATTAAATTTTCTTTCTTAAATCCTTATTTTCAAATCGCAACTTAAAAAGACCCATAATTTCTTAGTGCTATATTATTTTATCCTCGAATTTCAACTTTTCTTAAATTTTCCAATATAAAAATATGGATGACCATACATATCATATATTACTTTTCTTAATTTATACCCAAAATATTCATCAACTTTTCAAATTTCGATCTTAAAATCCCAAACGCATCCGCTAACGCTTAGATTTTCAAGCTTAATCTTGATTCAATCTTAAAAATCCTTGATTAATATTTCTTATAACGTTACAACCTTAATATCCCAAGGTTCCAAATATTCTTAAAAGTCTAAATCCTCAAAATTCCTATCATTTAAACCATAAAATTATCGCTTATTTCTAAACTAGTCCCCAAATTCCTTAATATTTACAAAATTAATTCTTAATTTCCTCAAAAATTATCTTAATTGGTCCTTAATTTCAAAAATCCTACAGTTAACTCATAAGTTCTCGGTATTCTTAATTTTCTTCTACCGTTTTCCCATGACATAATTTCAATAAACTTAAACTTATTTACCCAAAAGTAAACTTCTATAACCAATCTTACTTTTCATCAACTTAAAATCCCAATTTATCTATTTTATTATTCCCAAAGTCATTGCAATCCTCGTATAATTATTCCTTATGACTAATTCCCAAAAATTTATTCGACTAATAACCATGAATCATAAATATTTTCTTAGAAAATCTACAATTCTCAAAAGTATTCATAAAATTCTCGATTAACTTATAGCCCAAAAAATAGAACGTCAATTCTAAAACCCAAAAATCAATATCGTCCAATTCCACCACAAACCAACATGCGTTAAAATAAAATAATTTTCATTTCATATCGTAACGCGTAAAAATTCAAAGCATATAAAACATATATTATCATAAAGCTACTAAACATGTGACGTAAACATTTAATTCATGTACTTATGCAGGTAACATCATAAAATCATATAAAGCATTTAAAACTTACAACTTTGAGGCTTGACGACTGATCTTCCCGGCGCTGACGGTGACACAACCCTTTACAGGAACCATTGCTCTGATACCAACTGAAACGTCCTCACCTTTTATTGCTTTAAAAGTACTAGTAGAATTTTATTTTTTTAAAACTCTCATAATTTCGGTCATTGCCTACCCATAAAATAATCTTGCACCATTTTAAATTAAATCGTCTAACTAGTATTTGAAAATTGAAAGGAAATTGTCAAACCAGAAATCGTAAAACGTTTTACCAAACCTAAAAAACAATAAATGTTGAAAAGTATAGCCCATACTAAACTCTCAAAAATCTCTCAAAAGCATAATTAAAATCTTAAAATCTTTAACATAAAACTTAAATCATAATGCGGAAAATATAGCGCTGGTCCTCAGGTTGTGTGCACCTTCAGTCCAGTCTAGATCATCTGTCAAGTACTCCCACATCAACATCTGCATCCATCACACCTAGTGAGTCTAAAGACTCAACACACCATAATCTTGATAACGAGTAATATATAATACAGTCAACATATAACAGTGAAAAATACTTTTAAGTAAAAATAACATTTCATGATATGCATAACTTTAACATTTTTCCTCAACATGACATAAAATCCTTTTGAAATAATCATAACATTTTCCTCTTTCTTTATCCTTTGTTGAATTCAGATCGTTGATTGTGACTTTCCTCTCATGACATGACCTCTCGATGGATCCATCAGAAATAAAACCACAGTACTGGGCGGCGGGGGACACCAGCAACACTCTCACAGGTCAACTGGGCCCTGGCCTAACATGAATCGAATAGAAATACGATCGTCGGGGCTCCCAATGGGCTTTCCCTTCACGACATTCCTATCCTAACCTCAAACCTCATAACCTCTTAACCTCTTGTTCGCAATAATGGAAACACGATCGTGGGCTCCCACTGGGACCATCACCCTCACGATATCGCCACTATTGACGAACTAGTCACAATCACTTCACTTCATTCAACGTTTTTCATTCACATCACTTTATAAAATCATTAACAACATATATTTTTTTCCCTTTTTGAAACCAAGCATGCAACACGTATTTAAATGTCTTCTTTAAATCATAATAATTCCTTTTGACATTTAAAATCATAAATAATTCATGTTAAATTCATAAACATTTAAAAATAACATATTTAACATGAAAACAGTATTTCGGGCACTGCCATGACCTTTGCTAATTTTCCGACGTAAAAAGACCGTTTTACCCCTGGACTCGACTTTTTACGAATTCGACTTTTTTCTTGATTTCATGACTCTAAAATGTCCCAAATAATTATTTAAGCCTATATGAATTTTTTTCGTAATTTTATTTGGCTTACAAATTAGACTTTTTCAATTTATCTTTTATTAGCTATTTTAACGGTGTTTTAATCCCGAAAAATACCAAACGTTAATATAAAATTCCTAAATTCTAAATTTAGTATTTTTATATTATTTTAGCCCTTATGGATCACGACTCGACCCCCGTGAGCCGCTTTCCAAATTATCTTTATTTTAGAACTCAATTTGACACCTAAACTTCGACCCCGAGCCATCTCTTAATTTTATCGAGTTACCACCGCACCATATCGAGCCAAAAGGTGCCCAACATGTTAAAATACCCTACTGGATGCTAAGTTCGACAAGGAAATGCCCCAAAACCCAAAAACGAGTCGCCTAAAGCTGCTGTTAGTGATGGCCGAGAGCACCCTTTGCATGCACTTGATGTTCATGCTCGTGTGAGCCCAGCCGCTAACTACCCGATCGAACCCAACCCATGAACCTTTACATAGGACCCTAGTGAACCTTCCTAGCCCAGCCCAGAACCCCCAGGCCAAGCCCCTTCTTCCCCGCACAACACAACCAGCGCTGCTCCTAATTTGTTCTCGGGTGGGAGTCCTCATGTTTCAGGACTCTTCCCAGCCTTCACCATCGAGTCCTAGCATGGCTAGGACTCTCTTCCTGACTCACCCCTGACCCTAGCCATGCCCTGGTCCCAACCCATGACCAAGACAAGATCCTATACCCAAAACCGAGCTCCTCCTCCTATGTGACAGCAACTTGCTACCCGGTTGTTTCTCGTGATGTGCAGCCGACATGTGGGACTCTAATGACCCTAACTTGTGTAAAACATGCTTGTTTCATTCCTAACTCATGGCAGCCCCTTGTTGGTACATAAAAACGTGAATTTGAAACTTCAAATCATGAGTTTTATACATGGTTATGCAATAATACGAAAATTTCATATGAAGTTCAAACTTATCATGCAAACATAATTTAAAACACTAATATGATGTGATAGATGAGAAAAGAAAGAAATATGGCGTGCCTTTGCGTTTTAAACGCACGAATTATCGTCGACGTCGAAGAACGGAAGAGACGGCTAGGGCTTTCTCATGCTTGCCTTCGAAAATTCCTTCCTCCAAGTGATGGGTGTGTGCAGCCGTGAGATGTGGGTGTTGTGTGGTGTTTGGGAGTTTTTAAAATTTAAAAGAAGTGGCCGATGGAATTTGTGAGCTCTAGAATGAGTTTATGATTTAGAATTGTATTTTAAATACTAATAAATCCCCAAATCTAGATTTTAGGCCCATTAAGCCATAAATTAAAGCCCAATTAAATTAATTAGATTTTAAATAAAATAATAACAAAGTTTTCTTTTAAATAAAAATGTGAATTTAATAGCCGGGTTGCTAAAAAGCTCGCATTTTATTTAAAAATCCAATACCGATAAAATTTACATCCCGACGTATAAAATCATCTCAAAACTCTAAACTTTTCGAAAAAATTTAATTAAAAACATCGACCGCATTTTAAATAATTAAAAATAATTATTTAATAAAAATCCTTTAAATTTTTAGCCCTCGGTCCCCGTTCCTCGATCGTCACTTGAATATTTTTAAAAATACCATTTTAATACAATCATGTAGAAAAATATATTTTAAACATGCAATATGCACCACATAAATAATTAATGCTATTAAAACAATTTAACTAAAGTACAAAGAATTTAATAATTGCATGCATGCGTTTTGCGTGGACTTTAAATTTTCGGGGCGTTACACTCATGTTTCTAAGTTTAAATGCTTTCAATGATTTCAATGATGACACCTGTATGCTTACACGATTTATATGTTTAAGTTACATGTTTAAATTCTTCATGTAGTTAATTGATATTTATGCTTAATTTTGCTTGATAAATTATTTTTATAAGCTAAATGGTTAAAATGATTAGATTTATTTCATGTTGGTTACGTTAAAATTTGGAATATGTTCAGATAAAATGTGGGGACCTGGGCTCTAACTTTTTCTTTGGGATTCAATGGATCATTAATATAAAAGTGGGTCAAATTTTTCGCTTTTCACATTAAATCTAATGTATATACACAAACATAAAGTCTTTATTTATTTAACAAACATAATGTACAAACGTAAGGTACAAACATGTCTTGTTCCATTCTTAGTTAACAACTAGTAATTAAATACAGTACATGATAAAAGTACAACTACTAGTCCTTCTGCTAAGCCCGAGATCACCACGCTATGTCCATCTCTCATCCTCTGCGTGACCCAGATCCTGCCCCACCTGTTGTTATGCACACATACAGACATAACAACAGCCGGAAACTCCGGTGAGAACAAATCCCAATATAAACATGTATACATGCATATAATCAATTAAACATGAAACATGCTATCATAAATAACATCATATGCATAGGCAATGCAATGCGAATCAAACCATGTCTGGACTCGACTCGACTAGAACTCTAGGGATCCCGGTGTGAATAAGACGTCAATGGCTGTCACCCACCCTCCCAATCGGGGTGACTGTACGTCTTATTCCTAGATTTCGGTCAGAACTGTATCAACGGCTGCAATAAGAGTAATGACTACTCCTACGCTGAGATACACCGAACATCTAGATAGCTGACAATGACTGTCAACGACTCTCCTATCTTAAATGCAATGATTATCAACCTGTAACAAAGCATGCTCGTATTCATATCTGAATATCATATTAATCTTACATGCTTGAATACAATGCTATAATCAAAGCAAACTCCTGTAACAAGATTTGAATATAATTCTATAAACAAGTCATAACATGTTACAAATAAATACAACAATTCTAGTATGTGATTTTGATTTGGGGAAACTCAAATAATATCTTATTTGAGTTGTGGCTTCCCAAACAACATGGTTTATACCTTTCTTGTTGAATTAAATCGAAGTCTCGAAGTCGGGATATAAACTCTGTCACTCCAAATCTGAAATGGCAATGTACAGACATACAATATCAATTCCCAACTCCATTCAACACCTATCTAATTCTATACGAAATCTTGGCACAATCTGACGGCATAACGACATGATTTCTCAATACCTATCAGTCCAACTCACAACATATAGCAATACATCTTAATTCTCAACCCATAATCATCATCATAGCCATATGCTATTATCCAAAATCTGCATAATTTAGTTCTAAACATGCTGGAATTCATAGTAAATGCATACAATGTTATTTCTTCGATCCGGTTTCGAATATATGTTCAAAATCATCACAAGAACACATATCTATGAACATATTAAAGTTCCTCCAAGACCTATATCTCAAATCATGCAGGAATCGAATGAAACTTACATCACCTTATAGCTCTTAACGCGAGGAACAAGAATCTCAACTCGGAATGAAAATCGGATGGCTAAATCCTTCAAAATCACAAGTCTAAGATGGAAAGGAAATGAAGGTTTTCTCCTTGTCAACTCTCGGTCTCAGCATTCTGAGATGAAGGAGAAGCGACCAGCACATCATATTGCATGGTTATGTACAAGTGTTATTATTTTTCAATCTCCACGCATGACCGCGGGTGCGGTGACTTAAGGAGCGCGGGTGCGCTGTGCTCACGGCACATCTTGCATTTTCTGAATTTCGAGGACCGCGGGTGCGGTCGCTGCACGACCGCGGGTGCGGTCGCACCACCGCGGGTGCGGTGTTATCCTACCACGGGTGCGGTGTGGCTACGGGAATTTTACCAACTTTCTGCCCATTGCACCGCGGGTGCGGTGTCTACAAGCACTGCAGGTGCGGTGTGACTTCGAATTACAATGGCATAATTCTATATTTTAAGCCAAACTTCTTCATCTCTTATTTCTTATCTCTATGCACATTCTTCATAGCATATCTATCAATTTAGAATGATCACTCAGTGTTCGGGGCATTACATAAAATGCCTCCTAGACGTGTATGTAGTCCGATAGACAGGCTGATACTCATGAGGATCATCAAGAGCATCTTAGGCCACTTCTTAATTTGAATGCTGCTACTCGGGTACTGGAAGGTATGGCACGATTATTTGAGCAGCAGGCTCCAAGACTACAACATGATATGCATGATTAGATTTAGAAGGCTCGGTCTGAAGGGGTTTTGTAGGTACCACCGACCCATTTATTGCTGAGGGTTGGATCAGGTCCCTTGAGGTGCATTTCTGCTATCTGAATATGGGGGATACTTATCGAGTTAGGTGTGCTACTTATATGCTGTAGGATGATGCTTCTCTTTGGTGGGAATGAGCTGAGCAGGGTGTCAATTATACACCCTTACATGGACGCAGTTCAAGGACATCTTCTACGAGAAATACTTTACTGCTGACGTCAAGGGACGTTTGAAGAGGGAGTTTATGAGTCTCCATCAGGGAGACATGTCTGTGGCCGAGTTCATAAAAAAGTTCAACATGGGTTGTCACTTCGTGCCACTCATAGCCAGAGATGCTGCTCAGAAACTGAAGTATTTCATGGATGGCCTCAGACCCACTACCCGTCGTGATGTCATGTCGATGAGGCCGGAAAATTATGCAGCTGCCACTGCTTGTGCTTTTCAAGCTGAACAGGCTTTGAAGGACATTAACTTCGAGATGCAGTGTAAGAGACAACAACATCACCAAAACTCTCAGCCAAACAAGAGGCAGTTCACAGGACCTCTGTTGGAACATCTTATGTATGCAATCTTGATTTTGATGTTAACAAAAATTGTTACTTTATTTATAACGTTACCTATTGCGTAAAAAGCTGAAACTGATCGGGTCGTAAACTGATCAGTTCCTAAAGCCAAAACTGAAGTTGTCGAGACGCCAACTGAAAGTGCCAAGTGATTTCCAAAACTGAACCAACCCAATTGATATATCAAAGAATGGTTTAACAGATAGGTGATTCAACAATAGACCTTCAAAAGCCCGGCCAGCTGATGAAGAGCTCAACTGATAATGAACTCAGCTAAACAAAAAAAAATGGATACAGTAAAATCTGGCCAAACTTATTTCAACAAATCATCTCAGAAAACCAGTTCATGTGGATAGTTTAGAGCATCAGTTGTAACTAATCTGTTTGCATGTCACGAAAGACTATCTAATGGAATCCAGTTAAACGTGAATATTCATCGTAGAAGCTACAAGATACCTCACAGACGAAGGTACAATAATGGATGTTGTAGCAATGCTGAAAAGAGAAAAGCTTCCAGAAAAGTTGTCAGAATCACAAGACATGTCCTAAGAATCACATGCAAATGCAACCGACATTATTATAGAGTCTTCATGTACGGTCAGCTGAGCGCCTATAAATACCAGAACAAGACCGTTGAAGATTATAACAACAACCACATCAAAAACAATAAGAGAGAAACTACAACTGAATTCCAGTGAGTGAAGAAAACTTAAATTACGCTTTTTTTATATCAGCTTACTAGAAGAAGTTACCTCAGTTGTGCGAGAACTCCTTCATGTTGTATTGATTAGATCAGTTCTCACACATTCACACTGAATCACTCACATATACAAATGGTTGAGCTTATTGTTTAGCTGAGTGAATCTTCACACAAAGACATTAAAAACTGTGTTGTAGTATTGGCATAAAGACTTTAAATATTATGCAGATTTCAAGGTGGTGCCTACAATCTTGTGTGCTAGGAGTTCTAGTTTGGTGCTGCCCTTATGGAATAAGTTTGTACAAAGAGTTGTATAAATTAAAATTCCTAGTGGATCCTACCCGAGGTGGTAGAAGAGGTGACATAAGAGCAGTTGAAATCTCCGAACATCCATAAACATATCTTGTGTCCTTAACGGTTTAACTATTGTTCTAAAACTTATTTGATCAGTTCAAGCTAATATCAGTTCAGTTCCTCCCATAACCAACTTGATACAAGCCAGAACTGATCCTCCTTACTTCAGTTATTCAGTTTAAACACAAGCTAAAAGCTTTAAACTATTCAGTTTTCTTAACGAATGATTATTTCAAGTATCTTCCACTTGGTGTGAAAACCAAACTCGATTTAATTCATCGGTGTATTCATTCTTAGAACACAAGCTATTGCAGCTTATGGAGAATATTATGTTTGAAGCATATTCAATGGTGTCAAAACCGATCCTTCAACCTCCTAGAGCTCAGAGGTAGCAGAAGCCCCAACTTCAGTCAGCGAAACCAGGGCAGCAGAAGCCGCCAAAGTTTGGAGCCGCCCCAAGGTCTGAAGAGAGGCCACTGTGTAAAGAATGCAACCGCCCACACTATCGAAAGTGCATGTGGGGATCATTCGAGTGCTTCATTTGCAAAGAAGAAGGGCACAAGGCCATTGATTGACAAAGAAGAAAGGACCAACGGCTGGCAGAGCTTATGTCATGCATGCCTAGGAGGCAGAAGCAGAGCCAGGGAAGACTTTGATCACTGGTAAGCTAGTTACTTAACATCTTTACTCTGCTTTCATGAAATTTTGAGTTGGTTAGTAGGATTTATTTTAGGTAATGAAGAACTTAGAAAAAAATAGATTGCATGCTCTACTTTAGTTTGATTCAAGGGATGACATTGAAAATAAATATTAGAAATTTGGGCATAAAGTATAAGTTTTAAAAATGTAAATGAAGGAATTGAATCAATTTAAGAATTATGGGGCTTCAAAAGGAAGAAAACGAAAGTATGAGGTTTGCATTGCATAAATTGAAAACTATATGAATTATAATGAAAAAACAAAATCGAGAGCTCGAGGGTTTAAATGCACAAAGCCGAGAATTTCAGGAGCTAATCTGTAATTTTAAGAAGTCCAGGGACTAAAATTGAGATGATCGAAAGTTCCAAGTTGAAATATGTAATTTTTTAAAATTTAGGGTCTAAATTTCAAAGTTTCAGAATTACAGGAGCTGTTTTGTGAATTCTAGAAAATAGGGGTTGTTCGTAATTTCTGAAATTTTTGGATCAAAACAGTAAATTTAGAGGGGGTAGGGCCTGAATTGATTAAATTCGAAAACAATTTTGGGCAAAGATGCAAATTTCGGAACTTTCTGGCCAAAATCGAAGGAATTCGAGAAAGGTAAGGGCCGAACACAATATTCGAAAATTTATTTTGGGAAGATTGTGCATTTTCAAGATTTATTAAGGGTTAAGTATGGTAATTTTTGAGAATTTTGGGTGAATAATGATAGAAATTCTTTAATTTTTCGACTCAAATGGATTTGATGATATATTTGTCGTAGGAAGGATATTTATTTCACGTGTAGCTACCTATGCATTGCTAGATTCAGGAGATACACATTTGTTCATATCCTAGAACGTTTGTCAAGCGACTGAAAATTATACCCGAGGATTTGGATTTTGGCTCTAGAGTTTCTATTCTTTCTGGTGATCAGATGGTTACTGCGAATATAGTGAGGAATCTGGAGCTTCGTTTGCAGAAGAATGTGGTGCATGCAGATTTCATCGTACTCTCGATGCCTGAGTTCGACATCATTTTTGACATGGATTGGCTAGCTTTGAATGGAGCTTCGATTGCTTTCTGACAGTGGTCAGTCTCTATTCGACTGTCCGGCGGGAAATCTTGTATTTGAGGCAGTGAAGAACAAGCAAATTCCTCACATTATCTCCTGCATCTGTGCGAGAAAACTTATGAGGTGAGGCTGCAAAGCTTTTCTTGCGAGTGTTGTTTCAGTATCTGTTCCGGTCAGTCAGAGGCTAGAGGATGTTGAGGTTGTCAGAGACTTTCCTAGAGTATTTCCTGAGGATTTTTCTATCAATTCCACTAAACCGAGATATGAAATTTTCTATTGAGTTGATGTTGGGTCATTGCCAATTTTTAAGGCACCCTATCGTCTAGCACCAGCCGAGATGAAAGAGCTGAAGGGTCAGATTCAGGAGTTTCTCGACAAAGGTTTTATTCGCCCTAGTTGTTCTCCATGGGGAGCACTGGTTTTATTCGTGAAGAAGAATGATAGTAGTATGCGACTTTGTATTGACTATAGAGAGCTGAACAGAGTCACTACCAAGAATAATTATCCCTTGCATAGGATCAAAGACTTGTTTGACCAGCTGCAGGGATCTTCGGTTTTCTCGAAGATAAATATTCTTTCGAGATTCCATCAGCTGAAGGTGAAGGAGTTAGATATTCATAAGACGGCTTTCAGACTTGATATGGGCATTACGGGTTTATGATGATGCCATTCGGCTTGACCAATGCGACTACGATCTTCATGGATCTCATGAATCGCGTATTTAAACTATATCTAGATCGGTTTATCATAGTCTTTATAGATTATATTCTGCTTTACTCGAGGAGCAGAGAAGAGCATAGTCAGCACTTGAAGACGGCCCTACAAACATTGCAAGACAGAAAGCTATTTGCTAAGTTCAGCAAGTGCAAGTTTTGACTTGAGAGAATGGCGTTCTTAGGACACATTATCTCTAGAGATAGAGTTGAGGTCGATCTCAGCAATGTCGAGGCAGTTAGAGAGTAGCCAGTACCTAAGAGTGTAACCAAGATCCGCAGTTTTTTGGGTCTAGCTGGCTATTACCGGAAGTTCATTTAGGGTTTTTATTCTATTGCAGTAACCTTGACCAACTTGACAAAGAAAAATGCTAAGTTTATTTAGGGATCAAACTGCCAGGAAAGTTTCGAGAATTTGAAGCAAACTTTAACTTCAGTGCTAGTCCTATTGATGCCATCAGGGCAAGGAGAGTATGTTATAGATACAAACGCTTCGAAGCCTGGTTTGGGTGCAGTCCTAATGCAACATGATCGAGTAATAACATATGTGTCTAGACAGTTGAAGGTTCATGATAAGAATTACTCAACTCATGATCTCAAGCTTGCAGCAGTAGTATTTGCTCTGAAGGTTTATGATATGAATCCTCGTACGAATGAAAGGCAAGCACGAATATAGAAATCGCACCCTCAATTCAATAACAAACAAGGAACAATTATGTTATCCCGATATTTTGAAACGAGTAACGATTTTGTGATATTCACCTCTAAGCGATTATAACTTAGCAACAAATATCAACGATAAAACAATTGAATTTCAAACGAACCTTCAAAGAACTTGTTTTGACAATCCGAGCGAAGAACAATCGACAAACGCCACAAAGATGTAATCTTTGATAAGTTTGATTTTGATTTTGAGCACAAAGCTTTTGCCTTGTAAATTTGAGAGAAATCTGAAGAACTTTTATATATCATTCATCATAATTTGTTCATGGTCTGATACACTGAATATATATTCAATAAAGTATGAAAAAGTAGTGTAAAAAGGCTTATTAAGATAACAAGCAAATCTGACACGGAAGTTGACAATAGACCGCGGGTGCGCTGCAGACTGGACCGCGGGTGTGGTGTGGCTTCGGTGAAGTCGGATATAAAGGACTGCGGGTGCGGTCCATTGATTAGCGCGGGTGTGCTCATTGAACCGCGGGTGCAGATTAGCTTGACCGCGGGTGCAGTCCTGCTTCGGCAATATTCTCTTAAATCTGATTATTATGGACCGCGGGTGCAGTCCCTGAACTAGCGCGGGTGCGCTCTACCTTCGGCAATTGCACTTGAATAACATTCCAAAAACCTCCAATATTATTCCCATGATTTCCAACCTCCTCTAATTTAGACATCCAACTTGTAGGACTTCCTTGATAGCTCATCATGAGTCCTTGAAGTGCATCTTTAAACTTCTTACTTCGTCCCCTCGTTATAGGTCATGCGGGCAACTCCAATGACTCCCATGCTTTCTTTGGTGCTTGATCAACCACGTTTGCATCATTCTCCCCTTCTTGAAAAGGATTTGTCCTCAAATCTTGATCATCTCCTACATCAAACAACGAAAGATCACTAACATTAAAAGTAGAACTGACATTATACTCACCTGGTAGGTCTAATTTGTAGGCATTGTCGTTGATCTTTTCAAGCACTTGAAATGGTCCATCACCCCTAGGTAAGAGTTTTGAACGTCACTTTTCTGGAAATCTTTCCTTCCTTAAGTGCAACCACACCCAATCTCCCTTTTCAAAAACCATCTTTTTCCTTCCCTCGTTGGCTTGCTTCGTGTATTGTAAATTCTTCTTCTCGATGTTATCCTTGACCTTCTCATGCACACTTCTAACGAATTCAGCTTTCTTCTTGCCATCCATGTTCAACCTTTCACTCACAGGTAAAGACATCAAATCCAACGGAGTCAAATGATTAAAACCATATACAATTTCAAATGGCGAATAATTTGTAGTAGAATGCAAGAAACGATTACAAGCAAACTCAACAAATGGTAAACAATCCTCCCAATTCTTTAAGTTCTTCTTAATAATAGCACGCAAAAGTGTTCCTAAAGTTCGGTTAACAACTTCAGTTTGTCCATCCGTTTGTAGTAGAAAACATGAGTTTCGTGCCAAGTTTAACCCACAAGGTTTTCCAAAAGTAACTCAAGAATTTAACGTCACGATCAGACACAATAGTCCTAGGCATACCATGCAACCTAACGACTTCCTTAAAGAACAAATCTGCAATGTTGGATGCATCATCAGTTTTGTGACAAGCAATAAAATGTTCCATCTTAGAAAATCTATCCACAACAACAAATATAGAATCCCTCCCCTTCTTTGTCCTAGACAACCCCAAAACAAAGTCTATAGAAATATCAACCCAAGGTTCACTAGGGACGGGAAGTGGTGTATACAAGCCACGTGGTTGTGTTTTAGATTTAGCTTGTCTACAAGTAATGCATTTTTCACAAACACGTTCAACATCACGTTTCATATGTTGCCAATAAAAATGCTCATGCAAACAACTCAAAGTTTTAGCCACACCAAAGTGCCCCATCAAACCACCACCATGTGCCTCCCTCACAAGCAATTCACTAATTGATGACTTTGGAATGCACAATGTATCTTCTCTAAATAAAAACCCATTATGCAAAAATAAAATTTATCATGTGGACCATGCATACATGTTTCAGATATCTCCTTAAAATCTTCATCCAACAAATACAACTCCTTCATAGGTTCAAATCCCAAGATTTTCGAATCCAAGGTAGAGATTAATACGTACCTCCGTGATAGTGCGTCAGCCACTACATTATCCTTACCTTGTTTGTATTTGATTATGTAGGGAAATGTACCTATGAATGCCACCCACTTAGTATGCCGCTTGTTCAGTTTCTGTTGCCCCTTAAGGTACTTCAGAGACTCATGATCGGTATGGATCACAAACTCCTTAGGCCTCAAGTAGTGTTGCCACACCTCCAAAGTCCTCACAAGCGCGTACAACTCCTTGTCATACGTTGGATAGTTCAGCGCTGCTCCATTTAGTTTCTCACTAAAGTACGCCACAGGTCGTCCTCCTTGCATCAAAACACCTCTAATACCTACACATGAAGCATCACATTCAATTTCAAAAGTATTAGAAAAATCAGGCAAAACAAGTAAAGGCGCATTAATTAATTTTTGTTTAATAATATTAATAGACTTCTCTTGCTCCTCGCCCCAATGGAATGGAACGTTCTTCTTAATCACCGCCGTCATCGGTGCCGCCAGTGTGCTAAAATCTATTACAAACCTCCTATAGAAGCTTGCAAGACCATGAAAGCTTCGAACTTGACTAACATTAGCAGGCGTTGGCCAATCTCGAATAGCACTTAACTTGTCCTCATCCACTTGTATCCCCTCTAAACTTACCACAAAACCAAGAAATACAAGTTTTCTTGAACAAAAATCACATTTCTTAAGATTATCATATAAATGTTCAGCCCTAAGTGTTGTCAGTACAAGTCTCAAATGCTCTTCTAAATATTTGCTATACACAAGAATGTCATCAAAATAAACCACAATAAATTTCCCTATGTAAGCACGCAAGACATGATTAATCAACCTCATAAAGGTACTAGGAGCGTTTGTTAAACCAAAAGGCATTACCATCCACTCATATAACCCATATTTGGTTTTAAATGCTGTTTTCCACTCATCACCTTCCTTCATCCTAATCTGATGATAACCACTCTTCAAGTCAATTTTACTAAAAATACATGCACCATGCAACTCATCTAACATATCATCTAATCTAGGTATGAGATGTCTATACTTGATGGTTATGTTATTAATTGCCCTACAATCCACACACATACGCCATGAGCCATCTTTCTTAGGAACTAGCAAAACAGGTACATCACAAGGAGACATGGACTCACGCCCAAAACCCCTATCTAACAACTCACTTACCTGTAGTTGTAGCTCCTTAGTCTCCTCCGGATTGCTTCTGTAAGCTGGACGATTTGGCAATACACTTCCGGGTACCAAATCAATTTGGTGCTCAATCCCCCTCAATGGTGGTAATCCTTGAGGTAGCTCCTCCGGAAATACATCTTCAAATTCCTGCAAAAGTGAAACAACAATGTTCGGAAGGGATCCGGCTATATCACTTGTGTTAAAGAGAATCTCTTTGTAAAGAATCAACACAAGTGGATCATGTGTGTGCAACAATTGTTTCAACTCACTCTTTTGGGCCATATATGTTTTCTTTTTGACCTCTTTCCTCTCATTTTCTTTTCCCTCATTTTTCTTTTGTATGGCTATCTCACCTTTTCTTTTAGCCATTTCATTTTTGTTTTCAAAGGCCATCTCACTTTTTAATTCACTCTTTTTTCCGGCCTTATCTCTCTTTTTTTTTTTTCAATTGGTCCTCCAACACTTGCTTTGGGGACAAAAGAAGTAAAACAATGGGTTCTTTCTTGAGTACAAAATAATATTTATTTCTAAACCCATCATGTGTCACTTGCCTATCATATTGCCATGGTCTCCCTAAAAAAATATGACAAGCATGCATTGACACCACATCACATAACACCTCATCAACATACTTCCCAATCGAGAATGCAACCAAGACTAGTTTGTTCACTTTCACTCCAGCACAGTCATTCAACCACTGTAGCATATATGGTTGAGGATGTTTCAAAGTAGGCAAGCTCAATTTTTCAACCATCTCAAGACTAGCAACATTGGTACAACTTCCTCCATCTATAATAAGATTGCAAACTTTGCCATTGACAAAACATCTAGTATGGGACAAGTTTTCCCGCTGATTCGTCTCCTCTTCTTTGACTTGGGCACTCATGATACGCCTAGTCACTAATGCCTCACCCACAACTGCTTCATATCCCTCATCAGGATCCTCTAATGTAGGCATCTCATCTTCATTCTCTCCATCATCTCCCTTACTATGAGATTCATACTCCCCATAATTATTCAACACCATCACCCTTTTATTGAGACATTGGCTAGCAATATGTGCAACTCCTTGACACCTAAAACATTTAATATCTCTAGAACGATTAATAGGAGTTTCAGGTTTACCTTGCATTCCCTACTTAGGCGCCTCCTGTTTAATGTCAACTTTGGGCTTGACCACTACCTTGCTTTCTTCACGTTTAACAACATTTGAACGCCAAGGTGTTGATGTATTCCCAGCTTGTGTGGTACGAACAACTCCTCTCCTCTTGAGTTGTTGCTCCAATTTTATCGCCATCTACACCATTTCATCTAGATCCAAGTAATGTCTAAGTTCCACTTGGTCTTGAATTTCCCTGTTCAAACCGCACAGAAAACGAGCCATAGTAGCCTCACTATCCTCATCTATGTTTGCTCTAATCATGACTACTTCCAATTCTTTATAGTAGTCCTCAACACTCTTCACACCCTGTCTCAAAGTTTGTAACTTCTTAAACATTTCTCTATAGTAGTGATTTGGTACAAACCTCTTCCTCATTACGCTTTTCATCTCAGCCCAAGTTTCTATAGGCCTCTCATTGCATCTTCTCTTAGTGGTCAATAATTGATCCCACCAAATAAGTGCATAATCAACAAATTTAACAACGGCCAACCTAACCTTCTTTTGTTTGGAATAATGGTGACAATCAAACACGAATTCAACTCGCTTTTTCCATTCTAAATAAGCCTCTGGATCCGACTTACCATGGAAGGACGGAATTTTCTTCTTAATGCTACCTATGTTATCATCTTCCTTAGTCCCATCATCGTACCTACCACGTAAGGCTTCTCTTCTTCCTCTACCAAATCCTCTACCTCTTCCGCTCCTACCCTAGTTTTCGTTTTCACTCCCCTCTTCTATCCCCAATTCATAATCATCCTCTTCTTCTTCGACTCTACCCAATCCTTTAGGCTTAGATTTATTTTCATTAGTGCTAACTTCAAGCCTATCCAACCTCTCATATAAAGGATCCAACTCGGCCCTCATCATTCAACTAAAATGCCCAAATAACGCCTCCATTTGAACCTCAGACAACCCCTGGTTAGAACTCTCTCCTACTTCCCTCTCCATTTTAATTTCAGATTTTGTACCTACAATAAAATGTTAGTAGAAATAAAAAATTTTTCTCACCCAAATTCTCACGATCACTCCAAAGAAATAACACTCTCACTCAAATGTTTTTCACTTGAATTTGATAGTTCTCTCAAAGGTGTGCTCAATCTTGCATATATATATATATATACATATATATATATATATATATATATATATATATATATATATATATTGTCAAATTAACAAGATTCAACTTGTGAACACTTGCAACTATCTCACTTGGATTGCACAAAAACAAGAACGATAGAATAACACAGAATAATTTTTTTTCGAGATTTTTGGATTATCAAATAACAAAGGATGATAGAACTAACGCAGATATTAAAATAGAACAAAGGATAACACAAAACTGAAACAGAATGAATTTTTGTTTTTGTTTTTGATAGTTATGACAATAGAAACAAAAGTATAACACAGATCTGGCGAATTTTAAACAGATTTGAAAATAGCAACGATAACTTACTTGAATCAAATAGAACCAGAAGCTCTGATACCAAATGATACGAATCCTCGTACGAGTGAAAGGCAAGCACGAATATAGAAATTGCACCCTCAATTCAATAACAAACAAGGAACGATTATGTTGTCCCGATCTTTTGAAATAAGTAACGATTTTGTGATATTCACCTCTAAGCGATTATAACTTAGCAACAAATACCAACGATAAAACAATTGAATTTCAAAAGAACCTTCAAAGAACTTGTTTTGACAATCCGAGCGAAGAACAATCGACAAACGCCACAAAGATGTATCTTTGATAAGTTTGATTTTGATTTTGAGCACAAAGCTTTTGCCTTGTAAATTTGAGAGAAATCTGAAGAACTTTTATATATCATTCATCATAATTCGTTCATGGTCTAATACACTGAATATATATTCAATAAAGTATGAAAAAGTAGTGTAAAAAGGCTTAATTAAGATAACAAGCAAATTTGACACGGAAGTTGACAATAGACCGCGGGTGCGCTGAAGACTGGACCGCGGGTGCGGTGTGGCTTCGGTGAAGTCGGATATAAAGGACCGCGGGTGCGGTCCATTGATGAGCACGGGTGCGCTCCTTGAACCGCGGGTGCAGCTTAGCTTGACCGCGGGTGCGGTCCTGCTTCGGCAATATTCTCTTAAATCTGATTATTATGGACCGCGGGTGCAGTCCCTGAACTAGCATGGGTGCGCTCTACCTTCGGCAATTGCACTTGAATAACATTCCAAAACCTCCAATATTATTCCCATGATTCCCAACCTCCTCTAAAGACATCCAACTTGTAGGACTTCCTTGATAGCTCATCATGAGTCCTTGAAGTGCATCTTTAAACTTCTTACTTCGTCCATTCGTTATAGGTCCTTCGGGCAACTCCAACGACTCTCATGCTTTCTTTGGTGCTTGATCAACCACGTTTGCATCAGTTTTGAGACATTATTTATATGGTAAAGAAGTGCAAGATTTTCACTGATCATAAAAGCTTGAAGTATATTTTCACCCAGAAAGAGTTGAACATGAGGCCGAAGATGGTTAGAGCTGGTGAAGGATTATGATTACGATATTAGCTATCATCTGGGAAAGGCTAATGTGGTCGCAGATGATTTAAGTAGAAAGACATAAGTTATTTCTCAGTTGTCAGTTCAGAGACCATTGCAGGCAGAGATTCAACGATTCGAGCTTGCAGTGTATGCTAGGGGCGATGCTCCTAATATTTTTACTATGTCAGTTCCGTCGACTCTGAAGGATAGAATCAGATCATGTCAGTCTTCTAATGGAGCAGTTACAGAAATGGAAACTGAGAGATGAATCTAATGGTTGAAAACTGTATTCAGAGGAGGACAACATAGTTCGATATCGAGATCGACTTTGAGTTCCTTGTTGTGATTCACTGAGGGATGTTGTTATGAAAGAAGCCCATAATACTCCGTACTCCATTCATCCCGGAAGTATAAAGATATATAAATATTTTTAGTCATTGTACATCTGGCGTTTTGTTTCTGAGTGTTTGACGTGCCAGTAGGTTAAGGCAAAACACCAGAGGCCAGCTGGGAATCTTAAGCCACTTCCTGTTCCCGAGTGGAAATGAGAAAATATCATTATGGATTTTGTAGTGGGATTGCCAAGGACTATCAGAGGATTCAATGCCACTTGGGTGATAGTTGATTGTTTGAAAAAATCATCGCATTTTCTATCTATTAAGACGACATTCACCATGATTCAGTATGCAGAGCTGTACATCCGAGAGATAGTCAGATTGAATGGGATCCCAGTGTCTATTATTTCGGACAGAGATCCAAGGTTCACGTCGTCCTTTTGGAAGAGTATACATTCAGCCATGGGGACGAAGTTGTTGTTCAGTACATCGTTTCACCCTCAGACTGATGGTCAATCCGAAAGGGTTATTCAGATTCTGGAGGATCTACTCCGAGCTTGTGCGATCAATTTCCAGGGCAGCTGGGAACCGAAGATACCTCTAGTGTAATTCACCTATAATAATAGTTATTAGTCATTCATAGGGATGGCTCCTTACGAGGCACTTTATGAGAGTAATTGCATATCACTGATACATTGGGATGAGGTTTGTGAAAGAGGAGAGTTGGGCCCGGAATTTGTCAGACAGTAGAGCTTGTAGTCAAAATCCGAGATAGGATGAAGACTGCTCAGAGCTGCCAGAAGAACTATGGTGGTAAGCGTCAAAGAGAACTAGAGTTTACAGTGGGCAACCACGTGTTTGTGAAGGTAGCACCTATGAAGGGTGTTATGAGATTTGGCATGAAAGACAAACTCAGTCCGAGGTTCATAGGGCCTTTTGAGGTTCTGGGAAGATAAGAACATTAGCTTATAGAGTGGTATTGCCACCGATGATGGCTGGAGTGCATAATGTGTTTCATATCTCGATTCTGCGAAAGTACATGCCGCATCCTTCATATGTACTGAAATATCAACCTCTGGAGTTGACGCCAAATATATCCTACGAGGAAAGACCTACACAGATTATGGATAGGCAAGATAGAGGGCTCATAAACAAGGTTATTAAATGGTCAACGTAAAGTGGCTAAATCATCCGGATGAGGAAGCTACTTGGAAAACTAAGACTGACATGAAGAGTCGGTACCGGGAGTTATTCGATAAGTCTTAATTTCGAGGACGAAATTTCATTTAAAGGAGAGAAGAATTGTAAAGTCCAAAATGAGATAACATATTCCAACATCATGCAAATCTAATAAAAAAATGGAAAATGTCTAATTTAATTATTTTAATTTCATTAATAAAATGTAGTAGACATGTTTACATATTTAAAGTAGGGATTCTATTAGAATGCATAAATCAGGGTTTTCAAGGGTTATTGGAGACGCGACCGAGAAACGGATACCGGGAACTGTAAAGAAAAAATATTTTTATCAAATTATTTTTAATTATTTAATATATGGTATAATTAATATGTAAAATTCGAAAACTGTGTCTTTTGAGATGTTTTTACACGTCGACTCATATTTTAAATCAGTAATCGATTTTTGACTAAAATAAGGACTTTTTGGAGGTTCGGTTAATATTTTCGAAAATATTCCTAAACAAGATATTTTTCATATGTACTAATGAGCTTAATGGGCCTATAAATTATTGGGACTAATTGTCTATCTTAATATTTATATCCAAAGCTTTGGCTTCCAAGCCATAAATCTCCCTCAACCTCATGCCTAACACACAAAAAAGCTAGGGTTTCCTTTCCCTAGTAGCGGCTGCACACACCTCACATCCTAGGTACTCACACACCGGTTCTGAAGGCAACAAACGCATCAAGGCTTCCCCGTCCCTCCGGCAACACTCCTTTATGTCTAGACTCGAATATTTGTGCGTGAATCACAAAAAGCACTCATTATTCCTTTTTTCTCATCATTCATGCCATAATACGTGTGAATATATATGTTTGCATGAAAAATCTGATATAATTTTATTATTTTTATTTTTACGGTTCATACATGGAAAAAAAGGAATTTTTATTATGAAACTCATGTTTCTTGATGGTATGAAGGGGCTCACAGTTTTCAGGGGTTAGGGGCTCGAATTACAGAAGTTTTAAGGGCCTTTAGGTGTACGATTCAGGTCTGGTATGGTGCAAGGAAGGAAGGCCGATTGGTTTTGGCTTGAAGGGTTAGGGCACGATGAGTTTTAGAAGAAAAAAAGATAGGAGGCTGTGTAGGGGTTGTCTAGGCGAGGGGCTGGGTTCGAGGGTCTGAGATAGGAGCCATGATGGTCCATACATGGCTAGGTGGGCACATATGGGTAGGCTCAGAGCTAGGGCACAACATAGCCATGCATGCGTGGGTTTTTATTGAACCATGCACGTCCTCGTGCATGGCTCGTTAGGTACAGCAGCATCCTAGGGGTTCGGTCATGGTCCTAGGGTGGTTGATCATGGGCTTGATTTTGTGCGGAAAATGTTTATCGTCAAAACCGAGGACCGTCAACTGTTAAATCATCAATTGTGCAGAAAACTTGCTTGGCTTGATTCTGTGCGGTTACTTCTTTATCACTGCTAATATTAAGGTTAGTAGCATCAATCTATTTCTTAAATCATTACATCATTGTTATTATTATCATGACATATGAAAGATTAATTGAAAACGTGCACAGATTCTTCAACGGTTAGAGTTCTAAGGTTATAAATCCTATATTCTTTATTAACAGAATAATAGCCTCAAAACACAACAACATCGGATTTAGCATCAAAAGCGATTAGATGTGTTATACCATTATTATGCATGAAACACACTAGATCTCTTAATCGTTGATCTATTGTCTGTATAACAGGCAGTGCTTACAACTTCTATCCAAAATATTTGAGAGATACCTGATTTAGCCAGCATGATTCGAGTCGCTTCCTTGATTGTTATATTTATTTTCTTAGCACCTGATTTAGATAAAGTTTTCACATTTCTTAAGCTAAAATTAGACATAAGTTTTCAGTAATTGCATGTTTATGTCATAAGTTTACCGAAACATGGGTAGATTATCGAACCATTGTTCTTTACTGAAAGCATAAGTTTTTACATTTCTTAAGCTGAAATTAATCATAAATTTAATGAATAATACATAACATTTGTTCTCTTAGTTTCCTGTTTATATCATAACTAGTTCTTATTATCATGTAAAACAAAAAAAATGTAGGATCAGCAAAATTATCATCATTCCAGCTCACTTTGTAAGTGTTTTTTTAAAATCATATTGCGGATAGCATAACATCATACACGGGTTTTTATTGAACCATGCACGTCCTCGTGCATGGCTCGTTAGGTCCAGTAGCATCCTATGAGTTCGGTCATGGTCCTAGGGTGGTTGATCATGGGCTTGATTCTGTGCGGAAAATGTTTATGGTCAAACCCGAGGACCATCAACTGTTAAATCATCAACTGTGCAAAAAACTTGTTGGGCTTGATTCTGTACTGTTACATCTTTATCACTGCTAATATTAAGGTTAGTAGCATCAATCTATTTCTTAAATCATTTATATCATTGTTATTATTATCATGACATATGAACGATTAATAGAAAACGTGCACAGATTCTTCAACGGTTAGAGTTCTAAGGTTATAAATCCTATATTCTTTATTAACAGAATAATAGCCTCAAAACACAACAACAATAGATTTAGTATCAAAAGCGATTAAATGTGTTTTACCATTATTATGAATGAAACACACTAGATCTTGTGGGAAATCGTTCCATGATTTTTATTAATCATTGATCTATTGTCTGTATAACATGCAGTGCTTACAACTACTATCCAAAATATTTGAGATATACCTGATTTAGCCAGCATGATTCGAGTTGCTTCCTTGATTGTTATATTTCTTTTCTTAGCACCAGATTTAGATAAAGTTTTCACATTTCTTAAGATGAAATTAGACATAAGTTTTTAGTAATTGCATGTTTATGTCATAAATTTACTGAAACATGGGTAGATTATCGAACCTTTGTTATTTACTAAAAGCATAAGTTTTCACTTTTCTTAAGCTGAAATTAATAATAAATTTAATGAATAATACATCACATTTCTTCTTTTAATTTCCTGTTTATATCATAACTAGTTCTTATTATCATGTAAAACAAAAAAAATATGTTGGATCAGCAAAATTATCATCATTCCAGCTCATTTATAATTGTTTTTTAAATCTTATTTCAGATAGCATGATATCTCCATTATATAGTTAACATTGCATATGGGTTTTACAAACTCAAAAAAATAACCATTGTCACATAATGACTGATGTTAATCAAGTTGTAACAAAGATACTCATATATATATAATCTTACACTTACCCACAGCCTTATTTTTGGAATTGCCTCTCGAAGTGATTATTGGTCTTTTCTAATTGATTATTTCAGACAATAGATTGTTATTTCTTTTCATATGTCTGGAGCATCCACAGTATCAGATAGATTCTTCAAAAAGCTTTTTCTTTAATACCTGAAATAATTAAAATAAACATTGTTTACCCAATTAGATCAGATTAACCCTTTTGAGACTTATACTTGAATTAACCTAACAGTCTTACTAGTGTGTGTATCCTAAAGAGTGCGTGCTTGAGCAGAACAATGTGATGTTTTGTACTGTTTTCTTTCTCTTACAATATGTTGTTTATGCTGTTAATCCTTCCCTGTAAGTTTGTATCTCTTTTAAACATGCCTACAATTGTGGAAACAACTAGGTTTTTCCTTCATAGAGTAATGTTCGGTTGGACTTGGTTTCTTGCTAAACCAATTAGATCCATTGTAACCTTGATCTTGTCTGAATTTAAGTCATGCTTGGATATAATTAGAACTCTATGGTTCAACATAACCTAAACCTCTATGCTTGCTTTTTTTCTTAAGATTTGCATTCCGTCTAGGTTGAATTTCTGGCTGATCATATCCATATATCATGCTAGATCTGACAAATTTTATCATCTTAGAATTGCCTTTGTCTAGACATGATTGAGTACCTGCCACATAAGAACTACATTCATTGTTGGCAAACCCTAGACCAGATCTATCTCTAACCGGTTTTTTCAACTCTTGTATCTTCTCAATGGAAGCAGAACACCTGCTCCAAGAACTGAATATTAATGGCAGCCATTTATTCTCAAAGATAATTCATTGGAACACTCATCGCATATCATCGTCTTCAGCGAGTAGCAAATTGAGTGCCACCCTCATATCGTCAAGTTCCTTTTTCTGCGAGAAGCTAGAGTTTCTTGACATATATATTAGGTTTTTATTCTCTATCTTGACTTCCTCGAATAATTAAGAAACTATACTCATCTACCATGTTATGTATTGTCATTACAAGATCTTCTCGTGAAAATTTGTCAGAATTGAACTCAAATTCCAGATCATCATAGGCAGTCTCCAGCTCAACATATATGATCTCTGGCTCAACATCTTCCATGTGACACTAAACCTTCTCATAATCACTCTCGCTGGGTCTGAGCATGATTGGTCTAAATATGAGTTTGTTCATTTGATTTTGCTATCCACATCAACAAATATTTTTAATATTTCTTCTTCTTTAAGAATTTCTTCTTATATCTAAATCTACTATTCTCATAAGTCTTCTTGACCTCTTTCTTCGGACTATTACAATCTGCAATAAAATGACCATTCTTTCCTATTATGAATTTTCTAAATTTCTTAACAATTTTGTTAATTGTTTATCTTATCAACAGATTTCCTGTTGGAATATTCTTCGTTGACGATTGAAGTTGGAGTTATTGTGGCTAGAGCTTTGGTGGGTTGTGTATGAATGACTCTTCTTATTTCTTGATATCCAGATCGAACTCATTTACTTTTAGGTATGCAAATAAGTCATGAAGCTCGAGTTTTTTGAGGTCCTTGGACTCTATCATAGCCGTCATATTTACGTCTCATTTTCGGGGTAGTACTCTCATTTCCTTCAAGGCAAGTTCATAGTTAGACTATTCTTTACCAAGTGATGCAAGTTCAATAACAATACTACTAAATCATTCATAAAACTTGTTCAAAGTCTCGCCAAGCTTCAACTTTGCATTATCGAACTTCTGATTTTCCACAGTCAAATTGTTATCTTTAGTATGATCATTTCCTTGTAGAATTGGTTCACTTTTTCCTAGATCTTTTTATTTTTTGAACATATCTTGATCTTGCTGAACATGTTTTTGTCAAGTGTGGCGCTCCAAACCTTGCCACGTAATCATATAATATGAATACAAATTTTTTTTCGACAACATAATAATATAATGCATTAACAATAAAAATTGCAATTAAAACACTATTTACATCAATGTATCAGATATAGTATAATAACTACATAACACATAACTTGAAAAAAACAATAAATTATATGTTCTCTATACACTATCAAATACATGACTTCTTTGACTAGACATACCTATTCTTTTACCTCTATCTTATCTCAGCACTAGTCCTGTAAGATGTCTCATAAACAACCTCCGAGTGGTGAGCATATATAATAAACTTTATCGTACCACATAACAGATACATTAACAATATAACATAACTGAATCATAATAGAGATACCCCCTAGATCATTCGTACTATCAGAATATCCCTTCACTATTTCTATACAACAATTAATATAAAAACCAACAATGTCAACAAACGTCGATCTCAGACTAATACGAAAAATTAACAATATCTCGCTCCTTTAATACCGCGAAAAACAATATCAGCATACCTCGCTAATATGTGAACACATTCCTGGTAATCGAGTATATATATATTATATGTTCATTTCTTTGATCTCGATGCTTGTGACATATGATTATAATTCAACAATAATTATCAGGTCATTGGCATAGCTGTGGGGACCCGGACGCTAATCATCTTCTTAATCGTCATTGGGACTAATTCAATCAATTAAGATAAACAGAGTCTAATTTTTTTTTTTAAAATGCGGATGGTAATGGAATTATTCTATTATACAACCAGTATAATAATACAAATCCTGTATAACATGCATCTAGCTCAAAACTAGGTTCAACTACTACAATCAAGTAATAAAACCTATCTATATCCAAGTCCGGAATCACCACTCTAATCTCGATCTTTCTTCACCTCTGTGACCCCGAACCTGTCCCACCTGTTGCCATGCACACATACAGACAAGACAACAGCCGGATAACTCCGGTGAGATATAAATATCCCAGTATAAACAATGTATCAATGCAATCATATAAAACATATATAAAAGCATAAACAATCATTAAAACATGTATTCAGTCTGATTACATGAACCAATACGAATCTGTATTTAAGTCAATGACTTATGATCTTATCTCAACTTATTTCTAACCTAGGGATCCCGATCTAATTTAGACCTCGGCATGCTGTATCGAATGTCTACAATAGAAGTCGATCTACATCTAAGCTCATCGATACACCGTAAGTCTAGAGTCTCAGCGGTTCTGACAAAGACTCGGCGGTTCTGCCCTAGACTCAACCTGTGGGGACCCGGACGCTAATCATCTTTTAAATCATGATTGGGACTAATTAATCAATTATAGTAATCATGGTCTCATTTTTTTTTTAAAAATACGGAAGGTAATAGAATCAAACTCCTATACATATCAGTATAAAAGTATAAATCTGATAAAATATACAATCATACATACTCAGGTTCAACAACTACTATCAAGTGTTCAAACCCTAGCTCTAGTCCAAGTCCGGTATCACCACTCTAATCTCAGTCTGTCTTCATCTCTGTGACCCTGTACCTGTCCCACCTGTTTTCATGCACACATACAAACAAGACAATAGCCGGATAACTCCGGTGAGATATAAATATCCCAGTATAAACAATGTATTACATGCAATCATATAAAACATATATAAAAGCATAAACAAACATCGAAGCATGTATCTAATCTGACTACATGAATCAATGACTCGTGATCTAATCTTATCTTATCTCAAATCTAGGGATCCCAATCTAATTTTGACTTTGGTATGCTGTATCGAATTTGTCTGAGATAGACGTCGATCTACATCTGAAGCTCTTCGATACACTGTAAGTCTAGAGTCTTATCGGTTCTGAGAAAGACTCGGCGGTTCTGCCCTAGCTAGGCTGTCTGCCCTAGACTCGGACTCTGACTCTGTTCTAATTCAATACATTAACATATCAATCTGATAATATGCAAATATCAATGCAATAAAATAAAGTATGTGATTTAGGGAAACTCAAGTCAAACCTAACTCGAGTTGTGAAATCCCGAATCAACATTTATTTATACCTTTCTTGCTGTCGCTCTGATACAATCGAAGTCTTGATTCAACGTCTGTCACTGTTCAATCTGACAATGACAATACCAATATTCTGTATCAATATTCTAATCAAATCACAATATCTCTGTTTTATCAAATTTTGACAGTACAACAGTACAATCTTGCGATACTGATAATACTATATCAGTGTATACCAATTCCAATCATTTACAATCAACCACTGTACCAATCTGATATCAATTCTAGTCAATTTCATTCTGAAAATCATAACAATTCCCTATTCAGTCCGCTTCTTAATCTGACTTCGATTCTACGCTGTCTAACATGTCAAGAATAACATATATGACGTGTATTCAATTCTAACCACATCATAATTTCAAAACATGTTAAAATGTAGTAAAACTTACGTCCAGTTGAAGCCTACGTTGATAGGAACACGGTACCGAAGTCGGATTTAAAATCTGACGGACGGATTTCTCACAAAAGGCGTAAGGATTTTTCACAACTTTCCCCTGACCCTTTCCTCGGTTTTCTCTCTTTGATTCTGAGGAGAATCGCTTGTTTCTTATATATATATACAAGTTGGTCGGTTAAAGAAACGTGGCTGGTTTTCACCATTTTCAGGCGGCGCTCGAGCGGTGCAAATCTACCGCACGAGCGCGGCATGTTCTGTCCGTGTTCTTCCGGATTGCACCTTTGGCGCTCGGGCGGTCAAAAACTACCGCCCGGGAGCCAAGTCTTGTGCCCGAGACCATTTCTTGATGCACACTGGCGCTCGAGCGGTCACTTCCTACCGCTCGGGCGCCAGACTTTCTGTCCCAAAGTGGTATAAATCATATACTTGGTACGATTTGATCTCGTAATGGCCCGATTATACTCATATTATCTTAACTCCAATAATCTCATGTGAATATAATTAAAATCTCATATTAACAGAATCAAGATCTTGGCCCTTACACAACCTCTGGCTCTGCTATAATTCAATAGACTACACATATCAATCTGATAATCTGCAAATATCAATGCAATAAAATAAAGTATGTGATTTTTGGAAACTAAAATCAAACCTAACTCGAGTTTTGCAATCCCGAATCAACATTTATTTATACCTTTCTTGCTGTCGCTCTGATACAATCGAAGTCTTGACTCAAAGTCTGTCGCTGTTCAATCTGGGAATGGCAATATCAGTATACTGTATCAATATTCTAATCAAATCAGGACACCTCTGTTTTATCAGATTTTGACGATACAACAGTACAATCTTGCGATATAGGTGATACCAAACCAGTATCTACTAATTCCAATAATTTACAATCAACCACCGTAAAAATCTGACATCAATTGTAGTCACTCTCATTCTGAAAATCATAACAATTCCATATTCAGTCTGTTTCTTAATCTGACTTCAATTCTACACTGTCTAACATGTCAAGAACAACATATATGACGTGTATTCAATTCCAAAAACATTATATTTTCAAAACATGTCAAAACGTAATAAAACTTACGTCCTTTAGTAGCTTGCGTTGATATGAACACAATACCGATGTCGGATTTAAAATCTAACGGACGGATTTCTCACGAATCAAATTGGAAAAGGGGTCTCGATTTCTTCTTTTTCCTCTGATTTTTCCATTTACCTTCGTATGTAATATATATATATATATATATATATATATATATATATATATATATATATATATATATATATATATATATATATATATATACCATGCATGTTTCCCAAAATGTGGCCCATGTCTTTGTGCTGCACGTCTCGCGCATATGCACGACCACTATATATATATATATATATATATATATATATATATATACCGTGCATGTTTCCCAAAATGTGGCCCATGTCTTTGTGCTGCACGTCTCGCGCATATGCACGACCACCTTCCGCGCATATGCGCGAGACATTCTGTCTCGGTGCGTAGCTTCACGGAGACTCGAGCATATGCGTGCCCTACTCGGCGCATATGCGCGAGGCCACTGCTCAAATTTGCCAAGTCTCGGGTACCCTCGCGCATGTGCGCGAATCCAAGTCACACATGTGCGCGAACCTCTCTGGACCTCTCGCGCATGTGCGCGCGTATAGTCGCGCATGTGCGCCGATGCTACTGTCCTCGCACATCAATTTTCCCACGTGATCTCATTTCGCGTTTCGGTTAGCCCTTTCATAATCGTCTCGATTAGAAATTAATAATCGTAATTTAACACGATATAAAATCTTGGGCATTACATTTCTCCCCCCCTAAGATACGATTTCGTCCCCGAAATCTCAGGTAATCAATCGTATCAATAAGGAGTATATATACAAAAACTGTATAAGAAATTTACATCATCGAAATAACTTTGGGAATTCTTGTCTCATATCTGATTGAGTTTCCCAGGTTGCTTCTTCAGTACCATGTCCATTGAACTTTCACAAGTGGAATAGTCTTCGTTCTGAGCTGTTTTTCTTTACGATCGATAATCTGAACCGGCTTTTCAACATAACTAAGAGATTTATCAAGTTCGGCCTCGTCTGACTGTATAGCATGTGAAGCATCAGGAAGGTATTTCCTTAATAACGATACATGAAAAACATCATGTATCCCGAATAATGAAGGCGGTAAAGCGAGTCGATAGGCACGATCTCCTATCTTCTCGAGAATCTCATAAGGCCCAATGTATCGTGGAGACAGTTTCCCTTTTTTGCCAAATCTGACAACTCCTCTGAAAGGTGAAATCTTCAAAAATACTCAGTCTCCTGCTTCAAATACCAACGGTCTACATCGAATATTGACATATTTGGCCTGTCTAACTTGCGCTGCCTTCATTTTCTTTCGAATTAGCTTCACTTTTTCTGTCATATCTCTGATCATATCAGGTCCAATTTCAGGCACTTCAGAGATATCATCCCAATAGAGAATGGTCGACATTTCTTTCCGTACAACGCTTCGAATGGTGCCATCTCAATACTCGTCTGATAGCTGTTGTTGTACGAAAATTCACAAAGCGGCAATGCATCTTGCCAATTAGTGCTGAAATCAAGCACTACTGCTCTCAGCATATCCTCCAGTGTCTGGATAGTCCGCTCTGATTGTCCGTCGGTCTGTGGATGATATGCGATACTCAGATGTAACTTCGTACCGAGAGCCTGCTGCAACCTCTGCCAGAAGTGCGAAGTAAATCGAGGATCACGGTCTGATACAATTGACTTCGGCACTTCATGCAATCTGACCAGTTCTCTGACATCGATCTCTGCCATTTGGTCAAATCTGTACGTCATCTTGTACGGAATAAAACATGCGGATTTGGTTAATCTGTCAATCACGACCCAAATCGCATCACAACCTTGGGAGGAACGCGGTAGCTGCGTCAAAAAATCCATGGAAATGTGATCCCATTTCCATTCAGGAATGGATAAACTCTGTAATAATCCTCCTGGTTTCTTTCTTTCTGCTTTCACCTGCTGGCAATTCAGACATTTGGTAACAA
Organism: Primulina eburnea; assembly: GCF_022965805.1. NCBI lineage: Eukaryota > Viridiplantae > Streptophyta > Magnoliopsida > Lamiales > Gesneriaceae > Primulina > Primulina eburnea. Next base: position 22,042,471 of record NC_133110.1, read on the forward strand.
ATTCGGCAATGTCAGTCTTCATTTGTTTCCACCAGAACTGTTTTTTCAAATCATTATACATCTTTCTGCCACCAGGATGAATACTGAATCGACTGTTGTGTGCTTTTGACAATATCTGTCGTCTCAGATCTGAAACATTTGGCACAACCAGACGATTATTTACATACAAGACTTTATCACGTACCTGATACTCCGATCGATGCTCTGTTCTGACCAACGATATTGATTTTTGTATATTCTGATCAACTTTTTGAGCTGCCTTGGTTCTCATAATCAGCTCAGATTCTACTTGCACCGTATAAAGTTTCAATGGTCGATAATCTGTTTCAAATGCTAATCCATACAAACAGCAATCTTCTATCAAATTTGTAACACCGATCGTCGACAAGGATAAAGAACATACCTTTCGACTTAGTGCATCAGCTGCTGCATTATACTTTCCTGGATAGTATTTGATTTCACAATCAAAGTATTTAAGCAAATCTAGCCATCTTCGTTGTCTCATATTTAATTCAGATTGTGAAAACATAAAGAACAGTTACCTGTCACAACGTCGTCTGGTGCTTCCTGGGCCTGCTCCTTTGTCAAAGCAAATACTCTGGCCTGCTGTCTAGGAGGCTGGCTAACAGTCTGGCTACCTCCTGGCCTCTGCTGTGACTGAGATGGTGCTAGCTGGAATGTGTGAACAGCAGCTGATCGTCTCTCAGTCTGTGCTGCTGATCCCGATGACTCGGCTCCCTGAGATCTTTGAGAACCTCTCTGTGGACACACTTTAGCAAAGTGTCCCGGTTGTTTACAGATGTTGCAACTACCAGTCACTCCCTGGCATTGTTCAGTTGCATGTCTTCCTCCGCAAGTCTTACAATAAACTCCAGTGTAACTCTGACTCTGTCTGGAACCACCGGAGCTGGAAGAACTGCTACCAGATTTCTTGAATTGCTTTCCCCTGGCTTTCAAAAATTTTTTCTTCCCTCCACTGGGACTGCCACCCTCAAATCTGGGAGTTGGTTGCTGTGGTCTCGGTGCTGGAGGCACAAATGAAGCCTCTTTCTGTCTCATCAGACCGGCTTCTGCTCCCTTAGCTCTGTTCAGGGCGTCAGTAAAATTATTCGGTCGCCCTGTGTTCACCAATGTGAAAATGTCGGGGTTCAGGCCATTGATGAACTGGTCAGCAGTAGCTTCCTCGCTGTCAGCCACATGTGGAGCAAATTTCAGCAAGGAGGAGAACTTGGACACGTACTCTTGTATGTTCATCTGTCCGCCTTAGATTGGCAAACTCCGCCCCTTTGTCCTTTCGGTACGACACTTGAAAGAATCTTTGATAAAATTCAGTTCTAAAAATATCCCAGGTAATAGTCGTACCTCTATGCTCCAATGCCCTCTTTCTCGTAATCCACCAGTCCTTTGCAACATCGTGTAACTGGTGTCCAATCAATTTCACTCTCCTCTCGTCTGTGTACTCCAAGGATTCAAACAACATTTCAATATCATCAAGCCAACTCTCGCATTCCACAGCGTTCTCTGTTCCTTTCAAAGTTGGCGGATGAAATGACTGAAAACGTTTCAGTAACGTTTCCGTTGCAGTCGGGGTGACATCCATTGGAGGATTTGATGTACTTCCCTGTTCTAGTACTCGTCTCGGAGGCATATCTGATAACCAAATAGATTAGTATCAAATACCACAATTCTATTTCAATCCTCCTCTGATCATCTTACTGCTGATCTAGAATCCGTACTGATCCAATCTCAATAAAACATATTACTATATCAAATCAGATAAAGAAGTAACATGTATTAAAGCTGTAAGACATACTAGCATTCAAAAGCAGGAAAGAAAACCTCAATCTACCCCGCTCACTAGCCTCTTCTATCTCAATCTAAAGGATCTATCGCTCTGATACCACCTGTTGTGGGGACCCAGACGCTAATCATCTTCTTAATCGTCATTGGGACTAATTCAATCAATTAAGATAAACAGGGTCTAAATTTTTTTTTAAAATGCGGAAGGTAATGGAATTATTCTATTATACAAACCAGTATAATAATACAAATCCTGTATAACATGCATCTAGCTCAAAACTAGGTTCAACTAATACAATCAAGTAATAAAACCTATCTATATCCAAGTCCGGAATCACCACTCTAATCTCGATCTTTCTTCACCTCTGTGACCCTGAACCTGTCCCACCTGTTGCCATGCACACATACAGACAAGACAACAGCCGGATAACTCCGGTGAGATATAAATATCCCAGTATAAACAATGTATCAATGCAATCATATAAAACATATATAAAAGCATAAACAATCATTAAAACATGTATTCAATCTGATTACATGAACCAATACGAATCTGTATTTAAACCAATGACTTATGATCTTATCTCAACTTATTTCTAACCTAGGGATCCGATCTAATTTAGACCTCGACATGCTGTATCGAATGTCTAAGAAGTCGATCTACATCTAAGCTCATCGATACACCGTAAGTCTAGAGTCTCAGCGGTTCTGACAAAGACTCGGCGGTTCTGCCCTAGACTCAACCTCTGGCTCTGCTATAATTCAATAGACTACACATATCAATCTGATAATCTGCAAATATCAATGCAATAAAATAAAGTATGTGATTTTTGGAAACTAAAATCAAACCTAACTCGAGTTTTGCAATCCCGAATCAACATTTATTTATACCTTTCTTGCTGTCGCTCTGATACAATCGAAGTCTTGACTCAAAGTCTGTCGCTGTTCAATCTGGGAATGGCAATATCAGTATACTGTATCAATATTCTAATCAAATCAGGACACCTCTGTTTTATCAGATTTTGACGATACAACAGTACAATCTTGCGATATAGGTGATACCAAACCAGTATCTACTAATTCCAATAATTTACAATCAACCACCGTAAAAATCTGACATCAATTGTAGTCACTCTCATTCTGAAAATCATAACAATTCCATATTCAGTCCGTTTTTTAATCTGACTTCAATTCTACACTGTCTAACATGTCAAGAACAACATATATGACGTGTATTCAATTCCAACAACATCATAATTTCAAAACATGTCAAAATGTAATAAAACTTATGTCCTGTAGTAGCCTGCGTTGATATGAACACAGTACCGAAGTCGGATTTAAAATCTAACGGACGGATTTCTCACGAATCAAATTCTAAAATCAAATTGGAAAAGGGGTCTCGATTTCTTCTTTTTCCTCTGATTTTTCCATTTAACTTCGTATATATATATATACCGTGCATGTTTCCCAAAACGTGGCCCATGTCTTTGTGCTGCACGTCTCGCGCATATGCGCGACCACCTTCCGCGCATATGCGCGAGACATTCTGTCTCGGCGCGTAGCTTAACGGAGACTCGCGCATATGCGTGCCCTACTCGGTGCATATGCGCGAGGCCACTGCTCAAATTTGCCAAGTCTCGGGTACCCTCGCGCATGTGTGCGAATCCAAGTCGCGCATGTGCGCGAACCTCTCTGGACCTCTCGCGCATGTGCTCGCGTATAGTCGTGCATGTGCGCCGATGCTACTGTCCTCGCACATCAATTTTCCCACGCGATCTCATTTCGTGTTTCGGTTAGCCCTTTCATAATCGTCTCGATTAGAAATTAATAATCGTAATTTAACACGATATAAAATCTTGGGCATTACAATAGCAACCTCAATATACAACATCAAATAGCCCAACAACAATAAATTCTACAAAATATAAAACTCGATTATAAATCTTCATCGTTCAATAATTAATACTTTGGTGTATTTTGTTCATGATACTAACATCAAATACATCTTAAAAACATCAATTTCAAATAATAGACCATATCAAAACATCTGCTAAATTGCGAAAACTTTGTATAAAAAGATAGCATATACATCATAGATTCCGAATATATAATATGATTTAACAACAACAGAAAAACAATGTAAAACCCACAAATTCTAAACTCGAGATATTGTTTGGTAATTTAAAGTTGTACGTACTATGTTATCCAAGATTTTTTTATCTTATTATTTTATCAAGTCTATCTAAAGTTGTGTAGGATAATAAAATGGTGTGTACAATATCTACGGAGCTCAATATGTTTTTATTTTTAGATTATTAAATAGGCCAAGATCCAAGAAATTAAATAATGAGATATTGGATATAAAAAGGTGAATTTTGAGACATAATTTCAAAATTTGGGAAGAAAATAGAAGATTAATGTATAAGATTTGAGATAATATTGATACACATGGATCAAGATAAAAGGGAGATCAAGCAAGAGGATAATGCAGTAAAAGAATTCAAAATTTTCATGTCTTTAATTATATATATAATTTTCGAAATAGTAGATAGGAGAAAGTCTACACGATAAGGAAATGCAAGCATGAGAAATTCAAAAGTTTGCTCCAAGATTTCAAAAACATAAAGAGTCCAATTTTTTGGATAAATTATCAATAAAATTCGAAATTAAACAAGGAAAAAGGCTAAAATTTAAGGGCAAAGATTAAGTTGTACTACAAAATAAGAGATATACCGAATGCTGAAAATTAGACTTGGAATTTGAAATTCCTGACCTAGCCAAAGGATTATTTTGGAAATTTATCCAAAAAAATGGATAAAGAATGATAAATTATCCTAGATTCAAAGTTTAAATGCGGATATAATACAAGATTAGGAAAGCAATCAACCCATATAAATAGGAGGAACCTCCCATTTGAAAATCACACATTAAAATTATACCAAATTTTCGAAAGTTGCTCCCTAGTTCTCTATAGAAATTTTGAGATTTTTCTCTCCCAATTCCGCCTAGTGTCGAAGCTCTGCTGCAGTCCAGATCCAGGAAGGATTAAAAAATCCTAGTGAACAAAATGCCCTCCATGTTTTTAACATCCAGATCTAAGGTAAGTAGGATTGTTTTAAAAGTATAATTTCAGTTATGCATTTTTCATTTTTCAAAAATTTCGGTTGAGTGTAATTCTTCTTCTACATTCTTCTTGATATGATTATCGTATGTTTTATGTTTTAGCACTGTGAGAATTTAACTGGATATGGGTGAGATACCAATATGAGATATGTTTATGACCCTTACACGGTGGGATTATAACCGTTATATGGTATCGCCCTTTAGAGGAATAAAATTAGAGACTGATATCAGTAAACCATGAAAAATAGAGGAATCTCGGTGCCTAGAGCAAAATATGCTTATGTTGATGCTGATGATATGTATGCGAATAATGTTATGCATGATGTGATATATTTTTTTTCAAAAATCATGTTTATTTGTTATGTGTGTGCTTGAACAATTCTCACTTGCTGAGTGACGACCATATCACTCACCTCTTACTCTCCTTCCCATATAAGTCTGAAGATCAGATAGAGGAAGAAGAACATGACCAGTTTTGAGGTTGGAGATGGATGGATTTAATTTATATTTATGGTCATTCTAAGTTTAGTTGTTTTTCCGTTGTAAACGCTTTCGCATAGTTTTATATCGTTTCGAGAATTTACGTTGTAAAGACAATTTTATGATTGATTATGAGTGATAAACTGATTTTTGATTTATAATGTACTACAAAGCTTGTTGTTTTCAATTGTATGGTTGTAAAATGCCCGTGTCGACTAACCCCGTCTCGGGGCATGACAAACAATGTCCCGATTTTAATTAATTCAATGATTGAAATTTCTCGTTATAATAAATTAGAAAAAAATTTCAAATAATACAACTATAATTTTCCATTCTCCATTAAAATCATACATTATTCAACAATATTCAATTTCAATATGATTTAATAATTTATGATATTTATTTTGAAAACTGACAAATTTCAAACATTGCCAAAAATATGAAATTTATAGCTCAAATCGAAGACCTCATGTCAGCGATCCCAAAACTAAGTTCGAATTCATCTATTAGATAAACAATAAATTGCAAGGTCAAAAAGAAAATCTGGAATTTTATTTCTCTTCTCTCTATCTCCGTGGATATCTTCTATGATTGTTCAATTCCACCGACTTGCTTTTAGTTTTTTAAATATTATTGTATATTATTATTTAATGTTTCCAACACCATATATCCATTAAGACCACTAAAACACTCAAATTTTCCAAAACTCAAAACTCTGAGTTTTCGACTTCCTCTCTAAATTTTGAATCATTTGGAATTCATATGATCAAGATACGACATATTTAATTATTTTATCATCAATGATTAATTAGCAATATCACATTACTGGATAAAAAATATTTACTTCTGGGCAATATATTTCTACCCCATTAAATTAATTTCAACTCCAAATTTAAGTAACAACAGTAAGAACATACGTAAATAATAGTTCATCATACAATCTGAATAAGTAAGGTTAGAGCTCTCTCATATATCACTCTGTCTCCCAAGAGACCTCTTCGATACCCCTATGTTCCCAATAAAACTTCACCATTGGTATAAGCTTACTACGAAGCTTCTGTTCAGATTGACCCTCCATATAAACTAGTCTCTCAACATAGGACACATCAATATCAAACTGAACCTCATATGTTTCTAATAAATGTGAATGATTTGACTAGCACTTTTGCAATATAGAAACATGAAACACATCATGAATACCGGATAAATATGGAGGTAGGGCCAATCGATAAGCCAAAGTGCATATCAGCTGTAATATCTCATAACAGACCGACAAACCTCGATGTCAAATTCTCTTTCATTCCAAATCATGCCGTGTCACGAAAAGGAAAAAATTTCAAGAATACTCAATCTCTCTGCTGAAAATCTAAGCGTGTTAATCTTTTATTTGTAGAGGCGTTCTACCTATCCTAAGCTGTTCTCAACCATTTTTGTATAAAATTTAATTTATGTTCATCTCCTGAATCATCTCAGGACGGGTAACTGCAGCTTGATCAACATCATCCTAACATAACAAAGATCTACAATGTCTTACATACGATGCCTCAAATGAAACCATCTGAATACAAGACTAATAACTGTAATCATACGTAAACTCAACCAATATGATAGATGTAGAACCCGTTAAATCAGGCTACGTATAAGCCATGCATAATTACTATTATTTAAATTAAAATGATTTTTATGCATGAGGATTTAAATTTTTTTCTTTAAATTTGCTGAGTTATTTTATGCAGAAGTTTAGTTTTATCTTTTCGGTAAATAAGCGAGGCCGGACTAGGGTTGGAGTATTGAGATAAGATTTAATAACAAGAAAATATTCCTAGAATTTATTTAAGATAAATAATAATTTATTTTAATGTAAAAGAATGTTTAAGGATTTATTTAATTAATTAGAGATAATTAACCACTCTCCCTCACCCCATTCTCTCGAAATTCAGAGTAAAACACTAGAGAAAAATCGTGAGAAAACAAGGAAGAAAACAAGAGAGAAAGCTAGAAAAGAAAACTCCGTCTCCGCCGCGCCGTGTCGTCGTATCATTTTGTTTTCTTCAAAGCGAAGTTCAGACAGGTATATGTTATTTTTTTCTCTTTAATCAAGTCATGTAATTATTTTTAAACATTACATGTACACTATTTTATAGGCAAAACCGAAATCATCACAGAACCTTCGAAAATTTGTATGCATATTGTTTCGGCTTTACTTCATGCTTCACGTTTGGTATTGTTTTGATGGTTTCAGGGTATGGCTCGGTTCCAGGCGTTCAAGGCTGAATCTAGACATGTAATAGGGTATTTTAGGGTCATGTTAGTCCATTGGTTCCAGCCTCTACACGCTGGAGGAAGAGATTTGACAGCAACTCTCCATAGTTGCAATTTTTGAGTCTCGATTTCTCTTCTCGTTTGTCTAAGGCGAGGGTTCGGACCTTGGTTGGCCTAGAGCCGGTAACCATGGTTTGAACACTTGCTTAGCATCTCTAGGCCGTGACCAAGTCGGCCTTTCAAGGCTTGGTCCATGGTTCCATCGGTTTTCAAAACAAAACAAGACAAGTACCCCCCCCCCCTTCGATTTTTGTTCCTGCGTGAGTGAAGCTTCGTCTTTGAGGATTGGAATAGATCTTGTTGTCTTCTTAGACCTTAGCCAAGGTTCACACAATATTTCATGATTTCTAGATCAAGCCATGGTCAATCATATGGCCACTGAAATGGTACATGAAAGCAAAACAAACGCAACACCCCACGCGTGCAGTATGCGTTCTCGGGTGAAGCGCGGGTTGCCTTGGGTGGTTGCTTGGATTGTGGTTGGCCTAGGGCCCTTAGCCATGGTTCACGGCACACCTTAGGATGTTGGTAAGAGGTTCTTGTTGGCGTTTAAAGCCCCAATGGCAAATAGCCTCGTAAACAAAGCAAAGTAAGTACAACAGCTGCTGCTGCATTTTTGTTGACAACAGCTTGGGCTTCGGTTTGGGAGGCTTGTTTGAGTTCTTGGTTGGATTTTAGCCTATGGCCTTGGACTGAGCAGTACCTCATTGAGTTAGGAAGGTCATGTTTTTGGCCGTTTGTGATTTGGGTAAGTTTAAAGGTCGTATGAGAATTTACGGTGCAATGAGCCAAAGTGACTCTCGAAAGAGCGTCTCATGATTTTGGCCTCCATGCACAATTTTCTTGTATTACAGGCCTTGGTATTTATTTTCCCGTATTTTAGGTGTATTTTATTCATGACTAAATGATGGTTCGATGTTGGTGCAGGTTGGTACGGAGTCATGGTTAGATACTAAGTTTGTTGGGCGTAATTGTCTCGTTTTTTGTTCGGTTATGATATGTTGGTCAAGTTGAGATTATTTGCATGTGTCTCATGTTAGAATTAGGTCGCTGCGAGCTTGGGAACGATCCAACTCATTCGATATAAAAATGTGATTTTAATTATATTACGTGAATAAAAATAGAAAATGTTTATTTTTGAGATATATGCGATATGTCTTGTGGCCACCTCACGCTTATGGGATTATGATTATGTGATTATTACTTCACCCGGTGACTTACGACCGGTTCGTGTTCATGTATGGGTACGGATATCCAGTCCAAGGGTTGTGATGATCTCTACCGTCCAGTATACTATGGTTTAGCCTGATCAGACGATTCATGTCATGTTATGTTATGGGCCACTTGCGTAGAACATTATCTCAACATAAAAAATTATTATATGCTATTTTCTGACAGGGCTTTTGTTGGAAACTAAATTCTGGAGTTTGACAAAACACAAATCAAACGATCAAATCAACTAAATACATGAAAGCAAATTCGGCAGCTGGACATTCAACTGAAATCAATCAGTTAAGAACAGATCAGTTAAAACATTCAGCCGAAAACATTAAAGCTTCTCAACTGAAGATACCTCGGGAAAGATCATTCAACAGACAAAAAGACATATCAGACAGCAACTGAATATGGAAAGCCGCACTGCATAGAACAACGTATTTCGGCTATTGAGATTAATACGCCGTCGTACAATAAATGATGAAGCGGCAATCGAGAACATTGTCCAAGAAATGATAAGGTGGCAATCAACGGATACGAGAGTTCAAAATTACCTTGAAAGATAAGTCTATAAATATGACTAAAGAGCAGTTGACAAGTGACGCGATTGACCAATCTCAAACTTGCCATTACTCCGTAAAGATCTCAGATCACACTTATCAGATCTACTCGTAGCAATCAAGGCTACACATTGAGCAAACTAGCACTCTGAAATATTGAAAATTCGATAAGTGCTAAGTTCAGTTACTTACAGAGATCATTGTATTATACTAAGAGTTTCAGTTCAGGCAATAGATAAGTCCTAACTGAAGTGGGTCTGTACAAGCGTTGTACTCGACCAAAGTCTTTTAGTGAATATCCTATCCTTGGGATAGAAGGGGTGACGTAGGAGTTATTCAATTCTCCGAACATCCAGAAACATATTGTGTTATCTTTACTTCAGCTCTTTATTTCCAGTTAGATATTCTATCTTTCAATCAGTTTATTTTTCGCAACTGCTTATTCAGTTTAACTGATTGATATTGATCGACGGGATACTTAGTTTAGTTTGTAACAAAACTGAACTACCTTTTTCGAAAAACATTTAAAATTCCTAGAAGTGTTTATTCAACCCCCCCCCTTCTAAACACTCCTTAGTCAATAACCGATCCTAACAAGTGGTATTAGAGCAAGGCATATCCTGTCAAAGATTATCTATCCTCAATCCAATCACTATGTCTTCATTCAATAAGATTCCAATGTTCTCCAGGGAAGATTTTGATGATTGGAAAATCAGAATGCAGGCTCATCTAGCTGCACAAGATGATGACATGTGGTACGTCATAACTGATGGACCCATGAAAATTTTGAAAGCAAACACAGCTGTTGCTATCACTGAAGGGGCACCTCACCGAATTGAAAAGCCTCGAGATGAGTGGACTACAGAGGACAAGAGAAAGGCAAATCTAGACAACGTTGCAAAAGATATATTGTATAAGACACTGGACAAAGTAACGTTCAGTAAGATCAAAATGTGCAAAACCGCCAAAGAAATTTGGGAGAAGTTAATTCAACTTTGCGAAGGAAATGATCAAACAAAAGAAAACAAACTTTCAGTTGCTATGCAGAAATTTGACAACATCAGAATGAAGATGGGAGAAACAATGGATGAGTATGATGAAAGAACAAGCTGTATCATCAACGAACTAAATGCACTTGGAAAAGTGTATACAAATAAAGAAGTAGTATTGAAAGTAATCAGAGGACTTCCCAAAGAATGGGATGTCAAAACTATGGCAATGAGGGAATCCAAAGATCTTAACAAAGTTGAACTTCACGATTTATTTGCAGATCTAAAAGCATATGAGTTTGAACTTCAAACTCGAGAAGGAGAACCATCTACTCCAGCAGCAACTACTGCCTTGACTGCTGTTAGAAATGAATCAACTGGTTCAGTTGAGAAAACTGCTGATCAGCTGAGCAATGATGCCATGTCTCAATTCATTAAGAAATTTGGAAGATTCATGAGGAAAAATCAAGGAAATTTTCAGAAGAATTATCAAAGAAACAACTCCAGAGAAGAGTCTAATGTATGTTTCAACTGTGGCAAATCCGGTCACTTTATTGCCAACTGTCCAAAGCCTAAAAAGGATAATCAAACCTCAACTGAAAGAAAGAAGAAAATGTATGAGCACAAAAGAAGATCTAAGGACGAAAAGAAGCCTTACAAGGAGAAACATGAAGTACTCCTAGCTGAAGACAGCAAAGCCAAATGGGCAGAAACTGACAGCGAAGAGTCAGATCCAGAAAGCTCCTGCAGTTCAAGTGAGGATGAGGAAGAAGTAACATGTCTAATGGCAGATAACATAGAAGATCAATCAAGCTGCGAGCAGGTATTTGATTTTAGCTCTATTAATTTTACACGAGAAGAACTCATCTCAACTCTTCATGACATGGTCAATGAGTATCAAAAGCTTGCTTTATCATTTGAAAAACTCAGAGCAAAGCAAGATGATCCCAAAGACAATAAAACAAAAACTGATGAATCAGTTGAAATGTTGAGTCTGAGAAGGGAGATTGCTGAACTCACTGATGAAAGAAGCAGGAATCAATCAATGATTCAAAAATTGTTGCTTGAAAATACAAAGCTCAATGAGCTCATTCAAGTTTGGAACAAATCATCTAAAGCTTTAACTAACATACAGAATTCTCAGAAATCAGTTGATGATAAAACTGGTTTAGGATTCTGTAGTAAAGATGATTTGTCTTCCCATGATACTCAACCAAAACTGAATATGAACAAAGGGAAATACATTCACTTTGTAAAATCAGTTATGGTACAAAATCAAGAAGAGTCGAGCAAACTGATTGAACAGCCATCTCAGAATATGAATAAAGGCATGAGATGTGGAATTGGATATAATCCAAAGGGTAAGACTGACTCATGGAATCAGCAACCAAAAACTCTCAGCAGAAAACATTCATATGGCTACTCAAACTACTACAACAGTAAGCCAATTCAGAAAAGATATCGGCTGAATCATCAGTTGAAAAAGGTCAAAACACATGTTGTATCATCTACACACCATACACCAAGCACACACAAACAGGGAAGGACCATATGGAATACAGCAACAGGACGGTCAGTTAGACTGATTCAAGTCTGGATTCCTAAAGGACTAATCAACTTTGGACCCAAATAGAAAAAGGTACCAGAATATTATTTTGTATTTAATTGCATGCAATAAGTACAAGCATTAGATCAATATGGTATCTGGACAGTGGATGTTCACGACACATGACAGGAGATTCAAACTTATTGTCTCAACTGGTCAAATACAATGGTCCAAACATCAGTTTTGGGGATAATTCCAAAGGTAAAACTGTGGGTAAGGGTAAGTTTATCCATGGTAACTTCACCATTAATGATATTCTATTAGTCGAGAATCTTAAGTATAATCTGATAAGCATTAGTCAGTTATGCGATAATGGATTCTCAGTTCAGTTTGACAAACACTCTTGTTCAGTCAAAAACTCAACTGAAGAGATTATTCTAACTGGCAAAAGGTGTGGAAACACTTACAAAGTCAGCTGGAATGATCAACCTTATACACCAGTATGCTTTATTGCGTCTAAATCATCTCAAAACTGGTTGTGGCATAAACGTTTAAATCATTTAAATTTTAAATCTATTGCCTATCTGAGTAAGCATGAACTTGTAACTGGTTTGCCCAAAATAAATTTTTCAAAAGAAAAACTTTGTTCAGCATGTCAGTATGGAAAACAAGTTCGATCCTCTTTCAAAAACAAAGGCTGTAAATCTTCATCCCGATGCTTAGAATTATTGCACATGGATCTCTTTGGTCCAATACCAGTCATGAGCTTATGGGGAATGAAATACACCTTAGTGGTCGTAGATGACTTTTCAAGATTTACTTGGGTTATATTTCTCAAATCCAAAGACCATACTGCTGCACAACTGATTAAACTCTTCAAAAGACTTTTAAATGAAAAATCAGTTGGGATTGATCGAATCAGATCTGATCGAGGAACTGAATTCATCAATCAAACACTTTCAAACTTTTTAGAAAATACTGGAATCAAGCATGAGTTCTCAGTAGCAAGAACACCTCAGCAAAACGGTGTAGCTGAGAGAAGGAATCGGACTCTTAAGGAAGCTGCTAGAACGATGCTTGCTGATTCAGGTATTTCTCAAAGATTTTGGGCAGAAGCAGTAAACACTGCATGCTACACTCAGAACAGATCAATGATTAATAAAAATCACAAGAAAACACCATATGAGATCTGACATGGAAGAAAAAGCATAATCACTTACTTCAAAACATTTGGCTGTAGATGTTTTATTCATAACAATGGTAAAAATTATCTAAAAGCATTCGATGTCAAATCAGCAGAAGGAATATTCCTTGGATATTCATTAGTTAGCATAGCTTACAGAGTATTTAATAAGAAAACCTTGAATGTTGAAGAATCTGCACATGTTGATTTTGATGAAACTGCACTAATCGATAAGCCAACTGATCAAGTTGAGCTAGCTGATCGATTTACAGATATCAGTCTGGAAGATGATGACTCAGACAAAAGTCGTAATAATCAGAATATCTTTCATACACCTGAACCTGAGATATTGGATCAACCAGCTGAATTGAAAGCAAATCTTGACAATCAGTTAGTGGAGCAAATTAATGAAAATCAATTATCAACTGAATCAGCTCCAACTGAAACTGAGAACATTCAGTTACCTAATGAAGAATTTGCTGGCTGTGAAGCACCCAATGCTGAATTTAGATGGAAGAAATCACATCCTCCAGAACTGGTAATAGGTAACCCATCTGATCCAGTAAGAACAAGAAATCAGATGCTCAATTTATTTATTCATTCAGCTTTTGTATCTCAAATCGAACCAACAAAAACTGCCGAAGCTCTTACTGATCCTAATTGGATTAATGCAATGCAAGAAGAGCTAAATCAGTTTGTTCATAACAATGTCTGGAACTTAGTTCCAAGACCAGTTTCTAAAACTGTTATAGGTACAAAATGGGTGTACAGAAACAAACTAAACGAAGATGGTTCAGTTGTGCGCAACAAAGCAAGGTTAGTGGCACAAGGGTATAGACAAGAAGAAGGAATCGATTATGATGAAACATATGCACCAGTTGCAAGACTGGAGGCAATCAGAATATTTCTTGCCTATGCATCCTTCAAAAACTTTAAAGTCTATCAAATGGATGTGAAAAGTGCATTCCTAAATGGCCAATTGCAAGAAGAAGTCTACGTTGAACAACCTCCAGGTTTTGTCAATCATAATCTTCCTGATCACGTTTATCATTTAAACAAGGCATTATATGGTCTCAAACAAGCTCCACGGGCTTGGTATGAAACCCTCTCAAAATTCCTAACTGATCATGATTTTTCTGTAGGATCAGTTGATAAGACTTTGTTTAAATTCTCGAAAAATGATCATATCTTACTTGTTCAAATTTACGTTGATGATATTATTTTTGGGTCAACTAACCCCAAATTATGCAAGAAATTTTCCAAGCTGATGCAGGATAAATTCGAGATGAGCATGATGGGTGAGCTGACATTCTTTCTTGGTTTACAAGTGAAGCAACTGGATTCAGGAACATTTATTAGTCAAACCAAATATACCAAGGAATTGCTAAGAAAATTTGGCATGGAATCTTTTTCAGCAGCAAGCACTCCAATGAGTTCATCAGTTAAATTAGACACTGATCAAGGGGGAATATCAGTTGAGACGACAATATACAGAGGTTTAATAGGTTCTTTATTGTACCTAACTGCTAGTCGCCCTGATATTATGTTTGCTGTATGTATATGTGCAAGATTTCAAGATAACCCTAAGCAATCACATTTTTCTGCGGCCAAACGTATCTTGAGATATCTTAAAGGCACGGAAAATGTTGGTTTATGGTACTCTAAAGACTCATCTTTCAATTTAGTTGGCTATTCAGATGTAGATTATGCAGGATGCAAACTTGATCGTAAAAGTACAAGTGGATCATGTCAGTTTCTTGGAGACAGACTGATCTCTTGGTTCAGTAAGAAGCAAACATCCATAGCAACTTCCACAACTGAAGCAGAATATCTTGCTGCTGGAAGCTGCTGTGCCCAACTGCTCTGGATTCAGCAACAACTGAAAGATTATGGTGTTGATGCAAAGGAATCACCAATATTCTGTGACAACACTAGTACAATAGCTATTGCATACAATCCAGTTCTTCACTCCAGGACTAAGCATATAGATGTCAGACATCATTTCATCAGAGATCATGCATTAAAGAAGAACATCAGATTAGAATACGTCTCAACGGAACAACAAGCAGTGTTGCGACTTTGATTGTTGCACTCCCAAGAGCAGGTTGTCCACAAGTAGTATAATTCGGTGAGTCCGAATATCGTATCCACAGGGAAGCAAAGGTAATTACAAGTCCACTACAATGTCTTTTTGTTTTTGTTTTTGTTTCTTTTTAATTTTAATTGAATCTTTAATGGGTAAATTTTAATTGTTCAAATTTTAATTTAAGTAGTTGAGATTAAAGGATCCACTCTTGGCATTTTAATAAAATTAACATTAATGAACAATATTGAAATCCACTTAATAAAATGGTTCCAATATATTAAATAATCATATTTATATTATGTTATATATAATTATCTTATAAGTATATATACCAAAACTTATAAATGTGGTCAAGTATTTATATTCTATATATATTTGTAAACACTAAATCAAGGTTCCCACTTTAAATGGTTGGTAAAACCAAACTAACATTTAAATGGTACCAAGAAAATATTATTATGATATATTTATATATAGTAAATCAAGGAATCCAAGTTAAATGGTTGGTAAAACCAAACTAACATTTAAATGGTTCCAAGAATTTAATATTATAATATATTTATATATAATAAATCAAGGCATCCACTTTAAATGGTTGGTAATACCAAACTAACATTTAAATGGTTCCAAGAATTTAGTGTAACATATAGCAACAATAAATCAAAACTCCCACTTATAAATAGGGTATAAAAATGCTTAAAGAAATAAATATAACATAAACAATAAATAATGATTAAATAATATAAAACATAAATTCTTACCTTTTAATAACCTTATTATCATGCCAAGAGTTTCACCTTATCATCTCAACTTTAGGAAGTTAGCTATTCATTATTCAAAGTGTAAAACTTTGAATATGAAATTAACATGCTAATTGTATTTAAATGAAGAAATAAAGGAAAAATATAGAGAGAAATATTATGAACTCAAAGGTTTGTTCATAGAATGAGGGATATCCCCATACATTACAATACACCCCTATTTATAGCCAAATTTGGGGAGACAACTACAAATAAAATATTATTTTTTACACAAAAGTCTTCATTGGTGTTCCAAGAAATTAATATTATATTACACATCACTTTTGAAGGTCTTCTTCTTCGAATTTGCTTCTTTACATAAAATGAAACATGTGGATAATTGAGTTGTCTAGTTGTGGTATTTTTTTCAGAATATTTGACCAAGTAATTTGAGAGATATGGTCAAAATACTAGAGCATGGTAAAACTGCCACTCCTTTGGTAACTTTAATTGTTGCTTAATTTGATCCCAATTGTGAAAGGATTTTTATCTCATGCTTGCCATCAATATTGTAGATATTAACATCAACTTTCTAGAGGTCCAAGAATCATCTTAATCTCATTTGCAATGCCAAGTTTATTCTTCTTTTATCGAACCTGTAAAAATAGTAAAAACTTATAATTACACAACAACTTATATTTTATACAATTTATTATAAAACATATAATATTTAAACATTTAATAAAACAAAAACTATATATTTATATTATAAAACATTTAATTAATGTACAATTTTTATGTTTATCATACCTCCCAACCAGCTTATTGCTAGTCCCTAGCAATTTGAGCGTTAATAGCAATACAAAACATATTGATTAATTTAAATAGAAATGTAATCAAAACTATCTAAGTGTTTAAATTAAATTTGAAAACTGTCAAAGTTATATCAAGATCATCATAATTATAATTTATGAAATAATTTGAGATGATTAATTCAAAGCTTATTTCAGGTAGTTAAGTGTACACGGCCTTCAGAAATTCCTAGTAAGAGTCTCAACTCCATATCCTCACAGGTTAATAAATGTTTCTATTTATGGCATCGATTTCTCTCATGGAGTTGGAATACAGATGAATGCTCAGGAAAATGGTTTACAGAATGCAGACAGACAAACGAGCCAAACTAATCAAAAGATAGAAAATCCATTGAGTTAAAATCCATTTGTTCTTATTATATATTTTTTTTTTCCTGATTTTTTTTTTTTTACATCATGGAATCAGACTAAGTTTATGCTTTTTGACCACATATTTATTTAATTTGTACAATGTATTTCTCTCTTTATTTTTTTTTTCTTTTTTTTTTTTATTCTTATGAGAGAAAAATGGGTCGCAGCATATAACTTAAAAATTACATAGATCTTCAACATCTTTCTTTTTGTATTTTTCTCTTTTTTTTTCTTTTTTTTTTTCAGGAAATATCATTTTTTTTTCAAAATAAGAACTCAAGATCTAAACAATAGATAGTCTCTCTCATGATCAATAAAGGCTCGAAAGCTGTTTTCTCAGTCCTCTCCGCTCACTCACAAAATATGTGTGAGTTTAAAATTTTAGGCACTCTTATAAGGTATATCTTGGGCCATATACTTTAATACCTGATTTTATCACAATGGTTAATCACTCAAAAAGATTTCATAAATCATATTTTTATATTGATCAGAATATTAAAATTGACATTTTTTTTTCAAATAAAAATTTAAACATTCTTAAATAGATTAATGCATATTCTAATTTAAATCTTTCAAACATGTAATGTATAACATTTTTGCAAAAATTACTAAGATACAAACAATAAACATGATTTTATTTTAAAATAATATATTTTTTTTAATTTTTTAATTTTTTTTTAAATGTTTTTATATAAGTTTGTTCTCCCCCCAATCAGAATATGACATTGTCCCTAATGTCAAAATAACTAGTAATAAAGAGTGCATAATGAAAGAGGTATCACCTGGAATTTTATTGAAGATAACAAACTGAAACAAATGCAAACCAATCCACGACTTTTGAATCAATGATCCAACTTCCTTTTCTTACTGCTTGATTGCGACCAATTGATCTTTGTTATCATCGGATCTGGCTTATGAACAAAAGCTTCCAAATCATCAATTAATTGATCGGCAGTCGAAGCACAGATGAGCATCCGTCGTGAATTTTTTGAAATGAAATTCTGTTCCACAGCTTTATCAAGAAATGTCAACAAACTGTCATAATAATTATTGATATTCAACAAGCCCACAGGTTTATTATGGATATTAAGTTGTGCCCAAGAAACAGTGTGAAAAATTTCTTCTAATGTACCAAAACCACCTGGTATTGCGATAAAAGCATCAGAATTTTCAATCATTTGAGTGATTCTTTCATACATAGAAGAAACTTTTAATTCCTCCCCAATCGTAACACCTGTAATATTTCCTTCAGCTAAAGCTATAGGAATAATACCCAAAACCTGACTACCTCCAAGATGAGCAGATGTTGAAACAGATCCCATTAACCCAATATTACCTCCCCCATATACCAAGTGAATTTTTCTCTTAGCCAATATCTTTCCAAGATTATTCGCTGCTTCTACAAACACTTCATTTTTTCCAGGACTCGACCCACAAAATACACAAATATTTTTCAATGTTTGTGCAGAGGATCCAGCCATGTTTTTACTTTCTTTTTTTTTTCTGCGAAAATAAAGAGAAAGATGAGAGATTTTATAGGGGTAATATGTTATCATGACAAAACTATGGGTCACAGCTGTAAACAGAATAAATAGTAAAAACAATAATGAGACACATGCATATAAACAGTAGTGTGATTGTGGCTCACAATTTTCCTCTGGTTTTACGTCCAGAAACGGCTTCAACGCCTTCTATGAGTCGAGGATATGCTTCCCATCCAATTTTCTTATAAATTGGCAAACAGGGTCTTTTTTAGTCAGATTCCCAAGACTATGACGCTTATCTTGAAATTGTTTCCATAAACGGAGAAGTTCAATATGCACATGTCCACTAGAATGCGTCTCAAGAGTCAATAAGATGTTATCCAAAGACTCCTTACTCAGCCCATTCTTAATGAAACCAATTTTATCTTCTCTGTTATCGGAAACACATCCCAAAGATCTGCATCGTTTGTCACAAGTCCATCTTGCACACTTATGACAAACCCCTAAACTTTTTGCCCTTCGTTTTTTCGCATAAGTGCTTTTTCCTAATCCAGGCAAATACCGAATGAGCAATGATTGTGGAACTTCTCCTCCTAATCGGACCTTAGCTTCAATTACAAGACGAATATCTTCTGGAATTCCTTTTTGCATTAGCAATCTCAATCTTTCACACCTTCCTGCATAAATTTTTCTTAGAACATTTTTCAGAAACAGAGGGAAAATATTTACAAATTTTTGAGAGAATTTCATCCATTTTGAAAAGAAAAGAAATGATTTTTTTTTTTTATTTTTGTATCAGCAATTGTGGGAAACTGATTTAACCGACTATGAGAGTCACGGAGTACCGTTATCCGCCATTTAACCGGGAAAATAAAAAGATTAAGGAAACCTGAAATAAAAACAAACAAAATTAAATGCAACATAAAAATTTAAGGATCAGAAAGGGAAATAAACTCTTCTTGAAAGATTTCATTTTCCAAAAATGGTTTAAGCTTTTGTCCATTCACTTTAAAAACATCACCATTTTTAGGATTTTCAATATCCACAGCTCCATAAGGATACACATGCTTTACAACATATGGGACTGTCCATCTTGATCGTAATTTTCCTGGGAATATGTGAAGTCGAGAATTATAAAGCAAAACTTTTTTACCAATCTCAAAAGATTTTCTAAGAATTGTTTTATCATGAAATGATTTGATTTTTGCTTTATAAATCCTTGAATTCTCATACGCATCATTTCTGAGTTCATCAAGTTCATTAAGTTGCAATTTACGCAATTTGTTGGCATCATCCATGCTTGAATTTAAAGTTTTGATCGCCCAATAAGCTTTATGTTCCAATTCCACAGGCAAATGACAATGTTTTCCATAAACCAACCTATAGGGAGACATATTCAATGATGTTTTAAAAGCTGTTCGATATGCCCACAGTGCATCATTAAGTCGCAGAGACCAATCTTTTCTATTTGAGTTAACAGTTTTTTCCAAAATTTGCTTTATCTCCCTATTAGCTAATTCAACTTGTCCATTTGTTTGAGGATGATAAGGAGTTGTTACTTTGTGAGTAATACCATATTTTTTCATTAATGAAGCAAATGGTTTATTAACAAAGTGAGTTCCCCCATCACTTATCATAGCTCGAGGAATTCCGAATCTACTAAAAATATTTTCTTTCAAAAATTTGATGACGATTTTATGATTATTTGTTCGACATGGAATTGCCTCTATCCATTTGGAAACATAATCAACTGCAACTAAAATATACAAGTATCCAAACGACGGTGGAAAAGGTCCCATAAAATCAATTCCCCAACAGTCAAAAATTTCAATTTCAATGATAGGATTCAAAGGCATCATGTTTCTTTTTGAAATTGCACCCAATTTTTGACAATTTTCACAGATCTTGCAGATTTCGTGGGTGTCTTTAAACAAAGTGGGCCAATAAAATCCACACTGCAAAATTTTTGCAGCCGTTTTCTTTGAAGAAAAATGTCCTCCGCATGCTTCTGAATGACAAAATTTAATGACACTACTTACCTCATTGTCGGGTATGCAACGTCGAAAAATTTGATCTGGACAGTACTTGAACAGATACGGATCATCCCAATAAAAGTTTTTTACCTCATTCAAAAATTTTCTCTTATCTTGGGAACTCCATTGCGGTGGCATTTTTCCTGTCACAAGAAAATTTACTATATTAGCAAACCAAGGTGTAGTAGTAACTGAAAATAGATGTTCATCAGGAAAATTATCATTAATTGGTGTCATTTCACAAGATGATCCTGTTACTAGTCTCGATAAATGATCGGCTACGACATTCTCGGTTCCTTTTTTATCTTTGATCACAATGTCAAATTCTTGGAGCAACAAAATCCATCGTATCAGTCGTGGCTTTGCATCCTGTTTCGTCAACAAATATCTAATAGCAGAATGATCAGTAAACACAAAAGTCGTTGATCCAATCAAATAAGAACGAAATTTATCTAATGCAAATATTACAGCAAGTAGTTCTTTTTCAGTTGTGGAGTAATTCATTTGAGCATTGTTTAAAGTTCTACTTGCATAATATATCACATAAGGCTTACCGTTTCTTCTTTGACCCAGTACTGCACCGACTGCATAATCACTCGCATCGCACATGATTTCAAATGGTAAAGACCAGTCAGGAGGTTGCATGATAGGAGCTGATGTTAAATGTCGAATGATTTTATCAAAAGCATTTTGACATTCTTGAGTCCACTCAAATGCAGTGTCTTTTGTTAAGAGGTTACAAATGGGTTTAGAGATTAAACTAAAGTCCTTTATAAACCTCCTATAAAATCCAGCATGTCCCAAAAATGATCGAATTTCTTTAATGGTTTTTGGAGGGGGTAAATTGGCAATGACATCAACTTTTGCTTTATCAACTTCAATTCCATGAGATGACACGACATGTCCCAAAACAATTCCAGAAGTAATCATGTAATGACATTTTTCCCAATTTAAAATAAGACCTTTTGCCTCGCATCTTTTTAAAACTTTTTCCAAATTTCAAGACAATTATCAAATGTATTCCCAAAGACAGTTAAATCATCCATGAAAATTTCCAAACAATTTTCAACCATGTCGCAAAAAATGCTTAGCATACATCTTTGAAATGTTGCTGGGGCATTGCATAATCCAAATGGCATCCTTCTAAATGCAAATGTTCCAAAAGGACATGTGAATGTAGTTTTATCTTGATCTTCGAGTGCAATGGGAATTTGATAATAGCCTGAATATCCGTCAAGAAAACAGTAGTAGGGATGACCAGCTACTCTTTCTAAAATTTGATCCAAAAATGGTAATGGAAAATGATCTTTTCTAGTGGCATCATTTAATTTTCTATAGTCAATACACATCCGCCAACTAGATGGGACTCTACTTGTTAACAATTCACCTTTTTCATTTTTTATCACTGTGATGCCAGATTTTTTTGGAACTACTTGTGTTGGACTTACCCACTTACTATCAGAAATAGGGTAGATAATCCCAACATCAAGTAGTTTGAGAACTTCAGTTTTCACAACATCTTTCATGTGTGGATTTAATCTCCTTTGTGGTTGTTGAGATGTTTTAGCATTTTCTTCTAAATGAATTTTGTGTGTGCAAATTAGTGGATTAATGCCCTTGAGATCTTTCAGTGTCCAACCAATTGCATTTTTATGTCTTTTAAGCATATCAACTAATTTACCTTCTTGATCACTTTCTAGTTTGGAAGAAATTACCACTGGATATGTTTCATCTTCTCCAAGAAATGCATACTTCAATTCTTCTGGCAAGGGTTTTAACTCCAATATGGGTGGTTCGTCTTTGTTCTCATATTTCGCCTCAAATTCTTTCTCTGATCCTGTTAACGAGTGATACCTGATAAAATCATCAAGATCAATTTCAATATTTTCTTTAACAGTTTCAATTGAACAAATATCTAATTGATCACGAGTACTCCCTTCTTGAATGTTTTCTTCCACAAGAGTTTCAATAAGATTTTCATCTTCACTTTCATCTCCTTTGTCATGTGGTTGCTTACAAAGATTAAAAACATTGAGCTCCAAGGTCATGTTACCAAATGACAACTTCATTATTCCATTCCTGCAATTTATAAGAGCATTAGAAGTTGCTAAAAATGGACGACCCAAAATTACAGGAATTGCATTACAAGCTTCGATAGGTTGTGTATCTAAAACTATGAAATCGACAGGATATACAAAGTTATCAACTGGGACCAACACGTCTTCTACCATACCTCTTGGCACTTTAACAGATCTATCGGCAAGTAAAAGTGTTACCGAAGTAGGTTTTAACTCGCCTAGATTGAGTTCTTGATAAACTGAATATGGAAGTAAATTCACACTAGCTCCAAGATCAAGCAAGACTTTTTTAATCTTTCGTTCTCCAATAATACATGAAATAGTAGGACAACCAGGGTCTTTGTATTTCAAAGTATTATTATTTTGAATGATTGCACTTACTTGTTCGGCTAAAAATGCTTTCTTTTTCACATTCAATTTTCTTTTCACAGTGCACAAGTCTTTCAAAAATTTAGCATATGATGGTACCTGTTTTATTGCATCTAATAAAGGAATATTAACTTTTACTTGTTTAAAAATATCATATATATCAGAATTCAAATTTGATTTTTTTGTATTTTTCAATGCATGAGGGAATGGTGGTGACACTGTCTGTTGAACCTCCTCTTCGCAAGTTATGGGTTCCACTTCCTTACCCTTTGAAGTTGATTTATCATCATCTTCACAAGGTTCAAGAATGGATTTTTCCACAACCTTACCACTTCGAAGGGTAATAACAGATTTTACCTGATCCATCGGTTGAGTTCCAGAAGTTCCAATTTGTGAATGATGATCCTTGGGATTAGGCAAAGGTTGTGAAGGAAATTTACCTTTCTCATGAACATTAAGTGCAGATGCAAATTTAGCAAGAGTATCTTTCAAATCTGTCATGGTTTGAGCAGTTTGAGTATTGATAGACTCTTGCTTTGCAATGAAAGAATTCAATGTATCTTCCAAATTTATTTTCGGTGGAGGAACGTAAGGTGCATAATTTTGAAAATTTTGTTGATTTTGAAAATGTGGTTGCGGAAATTGTGCAGCATTATCATTCCTCCAACTAAAATTTGGATGGTTTCGCCAACCTGGATTGTAATTTTGAGAAAATGGTTCAAAATTTGGCCTTTTGAAATTGTTCAAAACATTGGCTTGTTCATGGAGACATTCTTTAAAAGAGGGCAAAGTGGGACAATCTTTTGTAAAATGATCACTTGTATCACAGATGTGACACGCAATTTCTTGAACAGATTTTAATTGACCATTCTTTTTCAATTCAAGTGCTTCAACTTTTCTGCCAAAGAAGTAAATCTAGCTTGAAGATCATGTTCATCTTTGAGAGTGTACATACCTCCACCAGATGTAGGAGATTGAATCTTGTTTGATGGTTCGATTGTACCTATAGTGTCCCAATTTTGAGCATTTTCAGCTAATGAATCAAGATACTCAATTGCCTCGTTTGGATCTTTATCTTCAAATGTTCCATTACACATAAATTCAACCATTTGCCTATCTTTAGGTGTTAAGCCTTCATAAAATTGAGAAACAACTCTCCAAATTTCAAAACCATGATGTGGACAAAGATTAAGCAATTCTTTGTATCTATCCCAACATTGATAAAAAGTTTCTCCTTGTTTTTGAGTGAAAGTGATGATTTGCCTTTTGAAAGAATTTGTTCTATGAGATGGAAAAAACTTTTTCAAAAATTGTTGTTGCAATTCATCCCAAGTTCGAATGGATCCCGATCTAAGATTTTGTAGCCAAGTTTTAGCTTTATCTTTTAAAGAAAAAGGAAAAAGCTTAAGTCGAATGGTGTTCATGCTACAATTTAGATCATTATATGTGTTGCACACTTCTTCAAACTCTCGTAAATGCATGTATGGATTTTCAGAATCTAAGCCATGAAAGTTGGGTAAAAGTTGGATAATACCAGGCTTAAAATTGAAATGAGATGCATCAGGGGGAAAAACTAGACATGAAGGTGCACTAGTACGTGTAGGATTCATGTGATCTCTAAGAGTTCTTCGTCTATCATGATCATGTTGAGATTGAATTTCATCTTCATTTTCTTGGATGGGTTCTTCCGCCATGTTTTGTAAAAATAAAGGGTTATTTCGAATGAGTCGACCACTAAGTGTACGTGACCAAATGCTCATGCAAATGCAAATGCAAATGCAAAAGAATAAAAACACACAAAAGCAATAAATATTCAAATAAATAAAAATAAACTATAAACAAAATTAAATAGACTTGAAATTAAATTATACTTCCCCGGCAACGGCGCCAAAAACTTGTTGCGACTTTGATTGTTGCACTCCCAAGAACAGGTTGTCCACAAGTAGTATAATTCGGTGAGTCCGAATATCGTATCCACAGGGAAGCAAAGGTAATTACAAGTCCACTACAATGTCTTTTTGTTTTTGTTTTTGTTTCTTTTTAATTTTAATTGAATCTTTAATGGGTAAATTTTAATTGTTCAAATTTTAATTTAAGTAGTTGAGATTAAAGGATCCACTCTTGGCATTTTAATAAAATTAACATTAATGAACAATATTGAAATCCACTTAATAAAATGGTTCCAATATATTAAATAATCATATTTATATTATGTTATATATTATTATCTTATAAGTATATATACCAAAACTTAAAAATGTGGTCAAGTATTTATTGTGCTATATATATTTGTAAACACTAAATCAAGGTTCCCACTTTAAATGGTTGGTAAAACCAAACTAACATTTAAATGGTACCAAGAAAATATTATTATGATATATTTATATATAGTAAATCAAGGAATCCAAGTTAAATGGTTGGTAAAACCAAACTAACATTTAAATGGTTCCAAGAATTTAATATTATAATATATTTATATATAATAAATCAAGGCATCCACTTTAAATGGTTGGTAATACCAAACTAACATTAAATGGTTCCAAGAATTTAGTGTAACATATAGCAACAATAAATCAAAACTCCCACTTATAAATAGGGTATAAAAATGCTTAAAGAAATAAATATAACATAAACAATAAATAATGATTAAATAATATAAAACATAAATTCTTACCTTTTAATAACCTTATTATCATGCCAAGAGTTTCACCTTATCATCTCAACTTTAGGAAGTTAGCTATTCATTATTCAAAGTGTAAAACTTTGAATATGAAATTAACATGCTAATTGTATTTAAATGAAGAAATAAAGGAAAAATATAGAGAGAAATATTATGAACTCAAAGGTTTGTTCATAGAATGAGGGATATCCCCATACATTACAATATACCCCTATTTATAGCCAAATTTGGGGAGACAACTACAAATAAAATATTATTTTTTACACAAAAGTCTTCATTGGTGTTCCAAGAAATTAATATTATATTACACATCACTTTTGAAGGTCTTCTTCTTCGAATTTGCTTCTTCACATAAAATGAAACATGTGGATAATTGAGTTGTCTAGTTGTGGTATTTTTTTCAGAATATTTGACCAAGTAATTTGAGAGATATGGTCAAAATACTAGAGCATGGTAAAACTGCCACTCCTTTGGTAACTTTAATTGTTGCTTAATTTGATCCCAATTGTGAAAGGATTTTTATCTCATGCTTGCCATCAATATTGTAGATATTAACATCAACTTTCTACAGGTCCAAGAATCATCTTAATCCCATTTGCAATGCTAAGTTTATTCTTCTTTTATCGAACCTGTAAAAATAGTAAAAACTTATAATTACACAACAACTTATATTTTATACAATTTATTATAAAACATATAATATTTAAACATTTAATAAAACAAAAACTATATATTTATATTATAAAACATTTAATTAATGTACAATTTTTATGTTTATCAAGCAGCAGACAACTTCACAAAACCGTTACCAGAGGCTAAGTTTTCTTATTTCCGAAATATTCTTGGTTTAATTGATATAACTTCACTAACAGAATTAAGTGCAGAAAATAAGAATACAACAAATTGATAATAATATTTCATTAAGAATACCAACGTTCTCAATTTACAGAAGAAATCATAGATCCAACTGTATCTAGCCATGCCCTAACCCAATCATTCAACTCATAAATTCGAACTCCAGCAAATGCCCTTGACTTTGAAATCTTATCAACAACATGCCACTCCTTCCATAGCATTGCCTCTAAAAGACATTTGTCTTCAACCAAATCATTAACGTGGCTAACCTCAAAACGAGCAAGGTATTTCAGTGCTCTTCTCTCCTGAGCACGAGTAGGAATGACACCACTGTCACTCACCATCTTCAGCTCATCAATCTTTTCCCAGATTGTCAATACCTTCTGAAAAACATATTTTTCCATCTTTCTTTTAATTTCAGCTAAACGATGGGCTGACTGATCAGTCACATGAACATGCGTGCTACTGCATGCATCAGAATCAGACATGTTGCAATAATTTTGAACTGATCACATTATCACCACTATCATCTCATTTATAAGAAAAAGGTGTTGAAGAAGTTGAAGAATCACAAGTCAATTAAATCGACTCTCACATTTACCGAGGACATTTAAGATATCAGTTAATAATAGTTTGAATTTTATTAGTTCATTTTTTTACTTATCAAAACTGATGACTGTTAGCATGTCAATAGATCATATAACAGGATTACATAATCATTGATCGTAATTTGTTGTTAACCTTTATTGCTGTTTTACTGAATATATAAATGAGTTGCTTACTCTTATGAGTTCTTAACTAATGTCAGCAAGTGTTTGTGAATATATCTCTTCCAGATCATTGCAGGCAGAAATAAAAGAACAGAGACGATAAAACATAATAAATATTTTATTAAGAAGAGGAGCAGGTTACAATTTCATATTCATTCTCCACAGCAATTATCCACAAACTCATCCATGCATCTAGTGCTGAGGAAGAGGTTTTGCAGAAATTGTGGGAGGCAGCGATGCGGCGGAGGATCTCTAGCTCCTTCAGAAGAAAGAGCTTGTAGAGATAACACTCTTTAAAAAGGTTCACCCCCGCAGGAACCTCTAGGAGCTCTCGCACCTCTTGAAGTTGGGCCTTTCGCCTGAAAGAATAGACACGCCCAGAGTAATACAGGAACTCCAGTTCCTGCATCTCCTCCCAGTAAGGAAGGCTAGCATAGAAGACTTCATCTTCTATGGACTGCTTCCTGGCCTGCAGTGTAAACTGAGCGTCGCTTGAGCTTCCAGCTTCTGCCATTTTCCTTATCTCTGAAACTTACTTGCTGAGATAATTTTGGCTAACCCTTTCACTCTTATTTATAGGCCAAGAGGGAAATGAAAGGACACTTCACTCTGTGACGATTGCTATGCCGAGCACCATACTCACTTTAATCATTACCGACTATAGCCGTCATTTTGCGTTAATGCATTTATTAAGGGGGAATAATGGTTCAAGAAGTTAACTGAGAAGACAGTTGTTAGTGAACTCTCGACTGAAAGAACCCAGTCTTATCAACTGATCTACCAGTCGAATTTTCCACTAATCTTCTCATATAAGTTAACTAATTAACCAATTATATTTCAAAACAAATGAGGTGAATGTCTGCTAAACTAATGATGACTTTTAATTTATGACGTGGAATCAATTTTAACCGCTCATTATTTTACAAACACGATTATAGCACACGTACACATATTTTTACTCAAAATTTTATTGGACTAACACGTGTCCAAAAATTCAAACAGTCACAAACATTAGTACAATTACCCGCCTCATTTCAGTTTTACTTTTCGACTACTTCAAATCATCTTTAGAGCAAGAATTACCTCATCATTCGAATTTTCTTTCAAGAAATTTTTCAGCATTCAATGGCGACTCAAATTCCCGCTTTCATGCTAAATGCTATGGCCATCAATTTTGGATCTATCTTATCTTTCGGCGATGCTGAAGTTCAGAAAGTATTTCAGAAACTTGAAGCTGCTGGTCTAAGAACATTTTTGGGACAATCCTCTCAGGATATCTATCCCAAAGAACTTCAGGATTTCTACTCTTCTGGCGTGATTGATTCTGAGGGAAATATCAATTCTACTATCAATGGTCAGTTACTGATCATCTCTGAATATTCTCTTGGTGATTTATTTCTCTTACCTTCTGAAGGAATGGCACAACTTTCGGATGTCAAAGCATCTGATATTGAGGAAATGCAAACCCTTCTCTCTGCGAATGGACAGAAGATTAAAGTTTCTGATCCTAAAAAGGAACTCAAGCATGAAGTTCAATTGCTGGCCGATGTAATTGCTAAAGGGCTTTTGGCAAAAGCTGGATCATTTGCTGCCCTAACTTTGGAGAAATTTCAGACCATTACTGTAATAATGGCTAATCACAAATTTAACTGGAAGCATCTCATATTTAATATTTTGAAGAATATGTTTCTGTCTCCTAAACAATCCAAGGTTTTTGCTGTTCAAATCAGTTATCTGCTGAAAGCAAAAAGTTTAGTGGCTGAGGAATCTGAGAAGACGTCGAAATTTAAGGTGTTCAATGCAAAGAACACGATGCCAATCAAATCCAAAATGGACATATCTCCTACTCAGTTTGTGCGAATCAAACAGGAAATTGGGACTCAGTTAGCTGCTCCCAAATCAGTCAAGAAAACCAAAATGTTGGCTCAACTGAAGGTTGCCAAAAGGAAGTTGATTTTGAGTACATCAGAGTCAGATAAGACTTCATCACCTCAAATTGCGAAGAAGCCAAGAACTCAAAGGGTTAAAACTACTTCTAAGGTATCCATTCCTACTGACAAAATGATTTCCTTTAATGATCAGCAGCCTATAGAAGCAGTTCCTCTACAGATTATTCCACAAGCTGATTCAGTAAGTACCATAAAGAAATCAGTTAGGACCCAAGATCCTGTTACTCAAATACCTCGACCAATTGGTGTAGCACCTGCCAGACCCAAAGGAATAAAGTTTGTAGAACAGATTGAATCAACTCGAACCGGACTGGAAATACCTCATATCATGAGTACTGATAAAGGGAAAGGGAAATTGATTGTAGAACCCAGACCCTCCAACCCGATTCAAACTCATATTGATCTGGTATGGGGAAAAGTGAACAGTTTTGCTGCTGCAAAGACTAAGTCCTATGATGCTTGGGTAGCCTATCGTACTGAGGTTTTTGCCAAGCAACTGAAGGAAAAGACCGAGCTCAGAAAATTCATCAAGCTGGAGGCCTTTGTTCTTCGAACTGTCAAAGCTGCTTCTATTGCTCAAGCCTTAGAGAGGAAAAGTTATTTCTTTGATCAGATGAGAGCAAAGAAGTTGGCTCAATTTGTAGCTAAGCTTAAAAACAACTACTTGCCAACTGGTCCTACTGCATATGCTGATCAAGCTGTAATTACTCAGCTTGACACTGACCTTATAGGACTACTTTCTCGAATTAAATTTTGGGAATTGGATCAAGAACTAGTAGTCTACCAAGAAGATTCAGATGATGATGTGGAACTAGTTGAAGAAGCACCCTCTAACACAACAGAACCATCATCAGCTTTAATTATTGTTCCAACTGAAGAACCAATTTCTGATAAGCTTTCTTCACCACCTGTTGAACAACAACTATATACTGAAGCAGAGCTGTCTTTCGCTCATATTGATGAAGTAATTCAAGCCGTGGTAGAGGAATCCCACCTTAGTGGACCAGTGAATAATAAAGTTGATCACTCTGTTGATCAAACCAATCCAGAGGTCACTATTCCTTCAGTGGAAATTGTTCCACCAGATCAATCTGCTGATCAGGTCATACCAACTGATATGCCAGATGACTCAATCGATCATTCCCTAGAGACATCAGTTCAGATTGTGTCACCATCAACTGACCAAAAACCTTCCTCACCACCTCGGGATCAAGCAGAAATCCCTGCTGCTGATATTTCAGTTCGAAATGTTACTGAAACAATTTCGATTGATCAAGCCTTGATCGTGTCTGAACTTGATACAAGTAAACCAAGCACTTCTCAACAATCCAATCCTCCATCTTCAGCAGATTTTGATCTCATTTTTGAAGAAGTCCAACATATGCAGGACAGTATGAGTCAAATAATTACTGCCATCTCCAAAATTCAAAATACGCAACTTTCGCACAGTCTGAAGTTGGATGATAATCAGGAATCCTTGAAAAGACTGAAAGATATTCAATCTGCTGTTTCCGCTCTCTCTTTTGCAGTTGGTGATATTCAGAAAAATAGAGGTATCATGTCCAGTCTGACTGCCACTCAAGATTAATTAGACAACGCATCGACAATGTGGAATCGCTTGTGTCTCGGAAAATTGAACTACTGCAAGTCACAATGACTACTGCTATTGAAAATATGTCAGCCTCTGTCACGGTTCTTTCTTCTCACGTTCGCAAGCTATCTGACAAGATGGATATGTTTGACAAAAAGGGGGAAAGCAGCTGAAGAAACTGATATCATTTGACAAGTTATTTTATGATTCAGTTATGCTAAAGAATTAGATGAAGAATTAATCAAGCTAATATTATCAACTGATATCATTTCCTCAGACTTCTATATTATCTACAAGAAACCCAGATATTCTATGATTCAGTTGCGTAATCTATTATCAACAAAGAGCTGAGTTAAATCTCTTGGTTTTGTCAAACACCATAAAGGGGGAAATTGTTGGAAACTAAATTCTGGAGTTTGACAAAACACAAATCAAACGATCAAATCAACTAAATACATGAAAGCAAATTCGGCAGCTGGACATTCAACTGAAATCAATCAGTTAAGAACAGATCAGTTAAAACATTCAGCCGAAAACATTAAAGCTTCTAAACTGAAGATACCTCGGGAAAGATCATTCAACAGACAAAAAGACATATCAGACAGCAACTGAATATGGAAAGCCGCACTGCATAGAACAACGTATTTCGGCTATTGAGATTAATACGCCGTCGTACAATAAATGATGAAGCGGCAATCGAGAACATTGACCAAGAAATGATAAGGTGGCAATCAACGGATACGAGAATTCAAAATTACCGTTGAAAGATAAGTCTATAAATATGACTAAAGAGCAGTTGACAAGTGACGCGATTTACCAATCTCAAACTTGCCATTACTCAGTAAAAATCTCAGATCACACTTATCAGATCTACTCGTAGCAATCAAGGCTACCCATTGAGCAAACTAGCACTCTGAAATATTGACAATTCGATAAGTGCTAAGTTCAGTTACTTATAGAGATCATTGTATTATACTAAGAGTTTCAGTTCAGGCAATAGATAAGTCCTAACTGAAGTGGGTCTGTACAAGCGTTGTACTCGATCAAAGTCTTTTAGTGAATATCCTATCCTTGTGATAGAAGGGGTGACGTAGGAGTTATTCAATTCTCCGAACATCCAGAAACATATTGTGTTATCTTTACTTCAGCTCTTTATTTCCAGTTAGATATTCTATCTTTCAATCAGTTTATTTTCCGCAACTGCTTATTCAGTTTAACTGATTGATATTGACCGACGGGATACTTAGTTCAGTTTGTAACAAAACTGAACTACCTTTTTCGAAAAACATTTAAAATTCCTAGAAGTGTTTATTCAACCCCCCCTTCTAAACACTCCTTAGTCAATAACCGATCCTAACAGCTTTATTGAGCAAACATTTTACGTACGATTTTCAGTTATGCACGTATTTATAATTACTCATGACACGATTTTCACGTTACGCTTTACGATACGATTTATTTACGTTACGCAAAATTTTATGATATATTTTACTTGTTATTCACGATATATGCATGCTGAGTCTTTAGACTTTTTAGACTTGATTGCTGTAGGTACTGATGAGGTCGGGACCAAGGGCGAGGACCAGTGAGCTAGCTTGGGTCGACAGTAGTAGGAACCCGAGAACTTCATTTTTCATCTTATTTATCATTTTTATGCTCAAACTAATTTTTGTCTTGTTGAAATATTTTTAAGTGATTTTTTTGAAACAGTATTTACTTCCGCTGCTATTTTGACATTTAAACATTTTTATAAGTTTATTTTATGAATGAGGCAAGTTATTTACTTTTAAAGGAAAATTTTAAATAATTCCGTTAATTTACAAATACGAAATACGGGCCTCTACAGTTGGTATCAGAGCCTATGTTCTTGTAAAGGGTTGTACAACTACTGATCTCGAGAAGCTCACGAAGTCACGTCTTTGGTCTGTAAGTTTTACCTTTACGCATTTCGTTTAAAGCATGAAATATTTTAACAGCATGTTTTCATGAAATGATTTATGTCCAGATTATGATTATGCAGTATTTATTTAAATTTAAAGTAATAATAGAAATTATGCATGTTAGTTACGTATGGGTTATGTATGGAGCAGTATGCCTCCTAGACGCATTCCTGAGCGCATGAGAGATGATGAGCAACGTCATGAGGACGGTGAGGATCATCGGCAGGAGAGAGATGTACCTCCACGCCCTCCACTAGACATGAACTCCTAGATGTTAGCTGGGATGAATCGATTCTTCACGCAGTTTGTGGGGAACAATGCTGGGGTAGCCAGGAAGGCGGGGCCTGAGGCTACCTATGAGCGGTTCATGAAGATGAGGCCGAAGGAGTTCTCAGGGACGGCAGATCCCATGATTGCCGAGGGCTAAATTAAGTCCCTCGAGGTTATTTTTGAGTTCATGGAGCTTGGAGATGAAGATAGGGTTTGTTGTGAAACCTATCTATTTGGAGGAGACGGCCGCTTATGGTGGGAAGGAGAATCCGTAGCCTTGAACTTGGCTACTCTGAACTGGACGCGCTTCACAGAGGTATTCTACTCTAAATATTTTACTGACAAGGTGCGTTTCAGGTTGACCATGGAGTTCATGACCCTGAGGCAGGGAGATATGAATGTTACGGAGTTCATCCGTAAGTTTGAGAGGGGTTGCCATTTCGTGCCCCTGATTGCAAGTGACGCTGGAGCCAAGTTGAAGCATTTTCTAGATGGTCTACGACCGATCTTGTGCCGTGATGTTAGGGTGGCAGGCCCTACTACCTATGGTGTCGCTGTCTCCAGAGCTCTAGCTGCAGAGCAGGACCAGAATGATATAGAACGAGACCGCCAGGGCAAGCGACTAGTCCAACTGCCACACCGCCCTCCTCCTCAGCAGCAGCATCAGAATAAGAGGCCTTTCCATGGCCACCCCAGGAACAAAGGACAGCAGCAGCAGGGACGTGTAGTCCCGAGGGCCCCAGAGTACCCAGTCTGTGCTAAGTGCACACGCCGCCATGCTGGAGCTTGTATGTATGGCTCAGGGAAGTGCTACAAGTGTGGTAGTCCAGACCACTTGTTGAAGCAGTGCCCGCAGGGGAGTTTGCCTACCCAAGGGAGAGTTTTTGCTCTCCGTGCAGCGGAGACGAACCCGGAGACCATGCTCATGACATGTATCTTAAAGTTTTAAGTTTATATTTGAAAGTTAATGTTTCGAGGGTTTGGGTTGAGATTCTGAACTTTGAATTGGTGTTAGGATTGCATGCTCTAATCAGTGTTCTTTCGGGAAATTAAGTTAGAAGAACTTTGACCTTCGCCTTTCTATAAGTTTAGTTCGTGTGATTATTGGGTTCAGCTTGGTGTTCCAACTATTCAGGGAGAATTTTTATAGCTGGTTCACCTACGAATGCATTGATAGATTCAAGGGCTACTCATTCGTTCATTTCAGAGGTCTTTGGGAATTTCCTCAAGGTCAAGACCATTGGGCTAGATACAGCGTATTCAGTATTATTGCCTTCTGGTGAGGAGATGGCCGCTACCAATATGATCCGAGACATAGACCTCGAGCTTCATGTCAATCTTGTTTATGCAGATCTGATCATGTTGCCGATGCCAGAGTTTGACATCATCCTGGGTATGGGCTGGCTATTAAAGAACAGAGTTTTGATCGACTTCCAGCGGAGATCTGTTCTAGTCCGACCGCCTGGGATGGCGCAATTCTTATTTGAGCCAGACAAGTACTTTCCTTTACCGCGCATTATACCTTGTGTCTAGGCTAGGAAGCTCATGCATAGAGGGTGTCGGGTGTTTTTAGCGACTTTTGTATCTATTCCCGAGGCACCCAGTCAGTCAGCCTCCGATGTCCCAATTGTTAGAGATTTCTAGCCATTTTTCCTGAGGACGTCTCTGGCATGCCACCCGAGCGAGAAGTGGAGTTTTCTATGGAGCTTATGCCAGGTACGGCACCGATATCGAAAGCACCGTATCGATTAGAACCGACAGAGATGGCAGAACTCAAGAAGAAGATTCAAGAACTTCTTGACAAAGAGTTCATTTGCCCGAGTTTTTCACCATGGGGCGCGCCAGTCTTATTTGTGAAGAAAAAGGATGGTTCGATAAGGCTCTGCATTAATTACTGGGAATTGAACAGGGTTACAGTGAAGAACAAATACCACTCTTGAGGATTGAAGATTTATTTGACCAGTTGCAGGGAGCCTCAGTATTTTCAAAGATTGATATGCGTTTTGGTTATCACCAGTTGAGGGTGAAAGACGCCGATGTTCTCAAGACTGCTTTTAGGATTCGTTATGGCCGCTTCGAGTTCCTTGTGATGCCGTTCGGTTTGACGAATGTTCCAGTGATCTTCATGGATCTCATGAATCGCGTATTTCAGCCGTACCTTGGTCAGTTCGTGATCTTATTCATAGACGACAATCTCGTCTATTCTAAGAATCAAGAAGGACTGTAATAGCCAAGCCTGGTGTACGGTACGGTTTAAGTCTCGTATGTTTGTGGATTAATTGGTTTAGATGTTAAGAGTTGTGATTATTGGTCATAGTATGGTTGGTTATCATTATTTTGTGTCATTGTTGGTAGTTGTATTGTATCAGCGTTGCGATTCGATTTTAGTTGCTTTAGAGTCTGTTTTTGCCGTGACATCACCGCACCTGCGGTATTTTAAGCAGCACACCCACAGTCTATATTGCAGCATTTTGAGTAGGATTGCCGAACAGACACCTCACCCGCGGTGTGGTAGGTACCGCACCCGCGGTGGAGGCACCGCACCCGCAGTAAGGTTGGCACCGCACCCGCGGTCGTCATTTTCAGAATTTTGAATGGAATGTCGTGAGCCTAGCGCACCCGCGGTGCATGTTGGAGCGCACCCGTGGTGCATGAACAGTGTAAGCGTGTTTTCGAGATTAAGTGATATAATTTGATGAGTTGGTTCACTTTACTCATTTCTTTCTCTCTCATTTTCGATTTTGCTCTCAAGGGAAGCTAGGGTTTCTTTATTCTTTCATTTCCTATCCTTGATTCAAGCTCTTAGTTGGTTTATTGTTGAGAGATCAAGGTTCTTCTTGGTTCTAGGAAGCTAAGGTAAGCTTTTGGTGTTGTTTATTCTTGGTTTTGGGGTGAGAGATGATATGGGTTTGTTGATTTTGTTGGTTTTATGGATTAATTGACATGGGTTTTTGGTTATTGAGATGTTAATGGTTCAATATATGGTTTATTGTTGTCGGATTGCTATCAAGAGATTAGATACAAGGTTTCAAGTGGTTGTAAGTGGAATTTCATTCTTGTGTTCACATGATAATATATGTATGATGTTTGAAATGGTTTTAATGTACTATTCCCTTCATTTGATTCATATTACGTATTGATACACTTTGTTGTATATATTGGAGACACTTTATGTCTCAATTGTTCAAAGGGGAATACAAAAGAATAGAGTCTTTAAAGTGTTTGATGAAATGCCAAAGAGAGAGTTCAAATTGATTTATTGGATTGATAGATACATAGTCAGAGATTGCATGCAATTAGTTGATCAACCACCATAGGCTTATATCCCTCAGAGTTGTTGATTTATATCGATGGGATATAGGTACAGAGACAGACATACTATATAGATATCAATCCAATACAGAGAAAAGAGAAATGCCATCTTATTGTTATGTTATTGCTATATTATTCATGTTTCAAGAGTTGATGGTATTTATTGATTTCAAAGTCATGTTTTCATAGTATGATATGTACATTGCTATGTAAGAGTTCCACTTGCTGAGTTTCATACTCATTTCAGTTTATTCATGTGATGCAGATCAGAGCGACGGGCCGGGACGTTGATTGTGGGCCGGAGTCATATGCATATCTTAGATGGAAGGAAGAATATATTTTGATGGCATTTTAGACATAATCATAAAAATGATATTTTGTATTTTTGGTTTATCATTTCATTGATCATGTATATACATTTGTTTGTAAAGATTTTATGTCAAGAATTTTAATCCTTCCTCCCTTCAAAGAAAATTTTAATTTCCGCTGCTATTTTATTAAAACCAGTCAGAGGTGTCACATTTAGTGGTATCAGAGCACCGTTCTTCGGACCAATGCATATGACTTCGTCTACTTTCAACTGTCCGGGTATGTCTTCTTCTACATCTATTCATTGTTATCTATTGATATGTATTGTGTGAGCACATTGTAGGAATTATGCCTCCTAAGAGGAAAGCCGTAGAGGGTGAGGATAGTTTTTCCTCTAGAGTTGTCGATGAGTTCAGCAAGTTGTTGAAAGAGCAAGCCAAGGTCCATAGTGAACAGATTCAGCAGTTGCTGCGTATGCAAAGTACAGGTCAAGGTAGAGGACAGGGTAGAGGCCAAGTGGCTCAAGAAGTTGGTACCGATGGCATCTTTACTACTTTCAAAAGGATGGATCCGCCGGAATTTGCAGGAAGCACTGATTCGTTGATGGCCGTAGAATGGATCAAAGCTCTTGAGGCTATTTTCGATCATCTCAACTACGAAGACAAGGACAGAATCAGTTGTGCAGTGTTCATGTTAGTCAAAGCTGCACGTATTTGGTGGAATGCTACCAAGGTTAGTGTGGACGTTCCAGCATTGAAGTGGCAAGAGTTCACCGATCTTTTCTATGATAAGTACTTCCCAGATGCACTTCGAGCTAGGAAGGTGACTGAGTTCTTGGAGCTTCGTCAGGGAGAGATGAACGTTGATGAGTACATCTTAAAGTTTGAGGAAGGCTGTCTGTTTGCCCCGTATATTGCTTCCAACGACAAGGACAAATGTGCTCATTTCATTCGAGGCCTTAGAGCAGAGATCCGGAGGGATATCAACATGTCGAAGGCTGTGACATTCAAGGAGATCGTGGCTAAGGCTTTGTTGGCTGAGCAAGATGAGAAAGACATTGCCAGGGAAAGACAAGCGAGACAGCAGGCCATTGCTCAGAGAGGCCAGGGTTCGAATCAAAGAGGAAAGGATCGTTTCAAATAGAAAGGCAAGATAGAGCCGAGTCCTAAACCACCGACAGTTCCTTTTGATCCTGAGAAGCCTTTGTGTCCCAAGTGCAGTCGACATCATCAGGGAGAGTGCAGATTTGGTACTCATACTTTCTATCGATGTGGCACTGCAGGCCATATTGCCAAAGACTGTCCAAGAGGAGCGAGTAAAGAGAAGGTTCAGGGTCGCATATTTACCATAACGAAGGAAGGTATAAATCCTGATTCTTCTGTGATCTCTAGTACTATTTTAATTTCAGGCAGAGTAGCTACGACATTGATAGATACAGGTGCTACTCATTCTTTTAAGTCTGAACTATTTTTGAGATCTTTGGGTATAGTTCCTTCTGTTCTTCCCCTCAAGTTCAATGTTGTTTTGCCTTCGGGGGATGTGTTGTGCCCGAAATCTATTGTGTATGCGTGCTCTGTTCAAATTGATGAGCGAGTGGTTTATGCTGATCTGATTGTTATCCCAATGGTTGCATTTTATATTATACTTGGTATGGATTGGCTATCGACCTATCGTGCAGTGATTGATTGCGTTGCTAAGACGGTGTCATTTGTAGATGATGGCAATAAGGAAGGTATGCTCGCCAGTGCAGGTACTTCGCTGGTCCTTCCTTTTATTTCGTGTCTTGAGGCTAAGAAGTTGCTGTTTAGAGGTTGTGTTGGGTTTTTGGCTTCTGTTGTGGATGTGGATAAAATGATGAAGTTGAATATTGATGATATTGATGTTGTGAGAGAGTTCTCTGTTGTTTTTGAGGATGATGTGCCGGGTTTGCCGTCGGACAGAGATGTGGAGTTTGTGATTGATCTATTTTCGGGTACGGTTACTATTTCTAAGGCTCCGTATAGAATGGCCCCTACAGAGATGAAAGAGTTGAAGTCGCAGTTGCAGGATCTATTGGATAAAGGTTTCATTCGGCCGAGTTCTTCGCCTTGGGGAGCTCCGGTTCTTTTCGTCAAGAAGAAGGATCATTGCGTCTTTGCATTGATTACAGAGAGATCAACAAAGTGACTATCAAGAATAAATATCCGTTGCCACGGATAGATGATTTGTTTGATCAGCTGCATGGGGCTACAGTATTTTCGAAGATTGATCTACGATCTGGCTTTATCAGTTGAAGGTTAGGGAGTCTGATATCCCTAAGACGGCGTTCCGGACCAGGTACGGTCATTATGAATATCTTGTGATGTCTTTTGGTCTGACCAATGCTCCTTCATTCTTTATGGATCTGATGAACCGTGTGTTCAAGCCTTATTTGGATAGCTTCGTCATTGTTTTCATCGACGACATCTTGATCTATTCCAAGACCGGAGAGCTTCATGCAGAGCATCTCAGAGTTGTTCTTCAGTTGTTGAGAGAGAAGAGATTGTATGCCAAACTGAAGAAATGTGAGTTCTGGTTGGAGCAGATTTCTTTCTTAGGCCATGTTGTTTCAAAGGATGGTATAGCTGTTGATCCAGTGAAGATAGAGGCAGTTCAGAAATGTCCTATCCCTACCACTCTATCAGAGGTACGCAGTTTCTTTGGTTTGGCGGGTTATTATCGTCGTTTCATTTCAGATTTTTCCAAGATTGCCCTGCCACTAACCAATCTGACGAGGAAGACTGTGAAGTTTGAGTGGTCCAATGAATGCCAGAGTGGATTCCAAGAGCTGAAAGATAAATTGACTACAGCTCTTGTTCTTGCATTGCCCAGTGGTTCAGAGTATTTTGTTGTTTTTACTGATGCGTCGAAGAAGGGTCTTGGTGCAGTGCTGATGCAACGTGGAAAGGTCATAGCCTATGCTTCTTGCCAGTTGAAGGACTACGAGAAGAATTATCCTACGCATGATCTGGATCTAGCAGCAGTGGTTTTTGCCTTGAAAATCTGGAGACATTATTTATATGGCGAAAAATGTGAAATTTTCACGGACCACAAGAGTTTTAAGTATTTGTTTTCTCAGAAAGAACTCAATATGCGACAGATACGGTGG
The DNA here is from genome assembly GCF_022965805.1 of Primulina eburnea. Classification (NCBI taxonomy): domain Eukaryota; kingdom Viridiplantae; phylum Streptophyta; class Magnoliopsida; order Lamiales; family Gesneriaceae; genus Primulina; species Primulina eburnea. Next base: position 22,082,505 of record NC_133110.1, read on the forward strand.
TTAGAGCTTGTCAAAGACTATGATGTGACTATTAGTTACCACCTAGGGAAAGCGAATGTTGTAGCGAATGCTTTGAGCCGTAAGTCGAGTTCTTCTTTGAGTTCGATGATTCAGCAGCCGTTGTTGTTAGACTTGCAGAGAGAGGAGATAGCTTTGGTGGTTCCGGGGACCATTGCTAGTTTTTTAGCATTGGTTATTCGGGCTATATTGACGGACAGGATCCGTAGAGAGCAGGCCAGTGATTTACAGTTGATAGAGATGAGAGCCAGAGCAGAGGAGAGAGGTAATTCAGAGTTTGGATTGAATGGAGATGGTTTGATGACTTTCAGAGGCCGTATTTGTATTCCTGTTGGTGATGTTATTCGGCGAGACTTCTTGACAGAGGCACATACCGCACCATATTCGATACACCCAGGTAGTACCCAGATGTATCAGGATCTTCGTAGACTTTACTGGTGGCCAGGTATGAAGAAAGATATTGCTATGTTCATTTCTTAGTGCCTAACTTGTCAGAAGGTGAAGATCGAGCATCAGAGACCTGCTGGGACATTGCTATCATTGCCAATTCCTCAGTGGAAATGGGAGCATATTACGATGGACTTCGTGACTGGTCTTTCCAGAACGCAGAAAGGTTTTAACTCTATTTGTGTTATTGTCGATCGGTTGACCAACTCAGCGCATTTTCTTCCAGTCAAGACGACGTATTCCATGAACCAGTATGCCGAAGAGTACATAGCAGAGATTGTTAGACTTCATGGTGTTCCTGTGTCGATCGTGTCTGATCGTGACCCTAGATTTACTTCAGAGTTTTGGAAGAGTTTGCACAGAGCTATGGGTTCACGGTTAGCATTCAGTACAGCTTATCACCCCAGAGCGACGGTCAATCAAAGAGAGTCATTCAGATCTTAGAGGATATGCTCAGAGCTTGTACTATCAATTATCCTGGTAGATAGGATTCCAAATTGCCTCTTGTTGAGTTCACATATAATAACAGTTACCAAGCGACGATTGGCATGGCACCGTATGAAGCACTTTATGGTCGGAAATTTAGATCTCCCTTGTTTAGGGATGACGTTGGTGAGAGGAAGATGTTGGGTCCAGAGTTGGTCCAAGAGACAGCTGATTTTGTTGCTGTTATTCGAGAGAGAATGAAGACAGCGCAGTCGAGACAGAAGAGTTATGCTGATGTGCGTCGTAGGCCGTTGCAGTTTGAGGTTGGCGATCATGTGTTCTTGAAGATATCACCTCTTAAGAGTGTGATGCGGTTTGGCAAGAAGGGAAAGTTGAGTCCGAGATTTATTGGTCCATTTGAGATCTTGGACAGAGTTGGTGATCGAGCTTACAGGTTAGCCCTACCGCCAGATCTTGACAGAGTTCACAATGTTTTTCATGTGTCTATGCTCTATTGCGAATCCTTCCCATGTACTTCGCCACGAGCCATTGGATTTGACGCCTAATTTGACTTACCAAGAGATTCCAGTCCAGATTCTGGATCGCAAAGTTAAAGTGTTTAGAAACAAGGAGATCGGCATTGTTAAAGTCCTTTGGAGGAATCATTTGATTGAAGAAGATACGTGGGAACTAGAGGAGAAGATGAGAGAGAAGTATCCCGAGTTGTTTGCGCAGTGACGTCAATTTCGAGGACGAAATTCCCTTAAGGAGGGGAGATTGTAATAGCCAAGCCTGGTATACGGTACGGTTTAAGTCTCGTATGTTTTTGGATTAATTGGTTTAGATGTTAAGAGTTGTGATTATTGGTCATAGTATGGTTGGTTATCATTATTTTGTGGCATTGTTGATGTTCATTGTTGGTAGTTGTATTGTATCAGCGTTGCAGTTCGATTTTAGTTGCTTTAGAGTTTGTTTTTGCCGTGACATCACCGCACCCGCGGTATTTTAAGCAGCGCACCCACGGTCTATATTGCAGCATTTTGAGTAGGATTGCCGAACAGACACCGCACCTGCGGTGTGGTAGGTATCGCACCCGCGGTGGAGGCACCGCACCCGCGGTAAGCTTGGCACAGCACCCGCGGTCGTCATTTTCAGAATTTTGAATGGAATGCCGTGAGCCTAGCGCACCCGCGGTGCATGTTGGAGCGCACCCGTGGTGCATGAACAGTGTAAGCGTGTTTTCGAGATTAAGTGATATAATTTGATGAGTTGGTTCACTTTACTCATTTCTTTCTCTCTCATTTTCGATTTTGCTCTCAAGGGAAGCTAGGGTTTCTTTATTCTTTCATTTCCTATCTTTGATTCAAGCTCCTAGTTGGTTTATTATTGAGAGATCAAGGTTCTTCTTGGTTCGAGGAAGCTAAGGTAAGCTTTTGGTGTTGTTTATTCTTGGTTTTGGGGTGAGAGATGATATGGGTTTGTTGATTTTGTTGGTTTTATGGATTAATTGACATGGGTTTTTGGTTATTGAGATGTTAATGGTTCAATATATGGTTTATTGTTGTAGGATTGCTATCAAGAGATTAGATACAAGATTTCAAGGGGTTGTAAGTGGAATTTCATTCTTGTGCTCACATGATAATATATGTATGATGTTTGAAATGGTTTTAATGTGCTATTCCCTTCATTTGATTCATATTACGTATTGATACACTTTGTTGTATATATTGGAGACACTTTATGTCTCAATTGTTCAAAGGGGAATACAAAAGAATAGAGTCTTTAAAGTGTTTGATGAAATGCCAATGAGAAAGTTCAAATTGATTTATTGGATTGATAGATACATAGTCAGAGATTGCATGCAATTAGTTGATCAACGACCATAGGCTTATATCCCTCAGAGTTGTCGATTTATATCGATGGGATATAGGTACAGAGAAAGAGATACTATATAGATATCAATCCAATACAGAGAAAAGAGAAATGCCATCTTATTGTTATGTTATTGCTATATTATTCATATTTCAAGAGTTGATGGTATTTATTGATTTCAAAGTCATGTTTTCAGAGTATGATATATACATTGCTATGTAAGAGTTCCACTTGCTGATTTTCATACTCATTTCAGTTTATTCATGTGATGCAGATCAGAGCGACGGGCCGGGACGTTGATTGTGGGCTGGAGTCATATGCATATCTTAGATGGAAGGAAGAAGATATTTTGATGGCATTTTGGACATGATCATAAAAATGATATTTTGTATTTTTGGTTTATCATTTCATTGATCATGTATATACATTTGTTTGTAAAGATTTTATGTCAAGAATTTTAATCCTTCCTCCCTTCAAAGAAAATTTTAATTTCCGCTGCTATTTTATTAAAACCAGTCAGAGGTGTCTCAAGGACTATGAATATGACATTAGTTACCACCCTGGAAAGCTAATGTAGTTGCGGATGCATTGAGCAGGAAAGTCGCAGTGATGGCTCATTTGACGATTCAGAGACCTCTTCAGTTTGAGATGCAGAGGTTTGACCTAGAGAATTATTCTCGAGGTAGAGTTCCCCGTCTATCTACTTTGACGATTCAGTCTTCTCTTCTAGACCGTATTCACAGTGGACAGTCAGCAGATGAGCAGTTGGTGAAATGGAGGCAGAGAGATGAGGCCAAGGGCAGTACCTTGTATACAGTTAACGACGGTATTGTGAGATACCGAGACAAAATGTGGGTTCCTAGCAGTGATTCTATTCGAGCAGATATTCTATCAGAGGCCCATATGTCATCGTACTCTATTCATCCTAGGAGTAAGAAGATGTAAAAAGATCTGCAGTTGATGTATTGGTGGCCTGGAATGAAGAAGGATATCAGACGTTTTGTATCCGAGTGTCTGACGTGCTAGCTAGTGAAAGCGGAGCATCAGAGACCAGTAGGCTTGCTCAAGCCTCTTCCTATTCCCGAGTGGAAGTGGGAGAATATTACCATGGAATTCGTGGTGGGTTTACCGAGGTCAGCCAGAGGATCGAATGCTATTTGGGTGATTGTTGATCGTCTTACCAAATCAGCACACTTCTTGCCTATCAAGACGACTTTCACCATGATTCAGTATGCAGAATTGAATATCCGAGAGATAGTCAGACTTCATGGTATTCCCGTTTCTATAGTGTCTGACCGAGATCCTTGATTCACTTCCGCATTTTGGAAGATTCTGCATTCAGCAGTGGGTACGAAGTTGTTGTTTAGCACAGCTTTCCACCCTCAGACAAATGGGCATTCAGAGAGAGTTATCCAGATTTTGGAGGATTTTCTTCGTGCATATGTTATGATTTCTCAGGGAGTTGGGAGTCGAATTTGCCATTGGTAGAGTTCACCTATAACAACAATTTCCAGTCATCTATATGTATGGCTACGTATGAAGCACTGTATGGTCGTAAGTGCAGATCGTCGGTTCATTGGGATGAAGTAGGGGAAATATCAGAATTGGGTCCGGAGATCATTCAGCAGGCTATTGATGTAGTAGTCAAGATCCGTGATAGGATGAAGACTGCTCAGAGCCGACAGAAAAGCTATGCGGATCAGAGGAGGAGAGATCTAGAGTTTGCCGTTGGCGACCATGTTTTTGTGAAGGTAGCACCTATGAAAGGTGTCATGCGGTCGGAAAGAAAGGAAAGCTCAGTCCGAGATTCATCGGACCATTTGAGATCCTTGACAGGGTTGGAACGTTAGCTTATCGTGTTGCTCTTCCGTCGAATCTGGCCGGAGTACACAATGTGTTCCACGTCTCTATGTTGAGGAAGTATATGGCGAATCCTTCGCATTTCCTGAATTTTGAAATGTTGCAGCTCACTCCGAACCTGTCTTATGAAGAAAGACCAGTGCGGATCTTAGACAGACAGGAGAAGAAGCTTCAGAACAAACTGGTGAAGCTAGTGAAAGTCAAATGGCTTAATCATTAAGAGGAGGAAGCTACGTGGGAGTCTGAGCCAGAGATGAGGAGTCGTTATCCCGATTTATTCGGTGAGTTTTAATTTCGAGGACAAAATTTCTTTTAAGGGTGGGGGGAGAGTTGTTGAACCCGTTAAATCAACGTATGAGCCATGCATAATTACAATTATTTAAATTAAAATTATTTTTATGCATGATGATTTAAATTCTTTTCTTTAAATTTCTTGAGTTATTTTATGCAGAAGTTTAGTTTTATCTTTTTGGTAAATAAGTGAGGCCGGACAGGGTTGGAGTATTGAGATAAATATTAATAACAAGAAAATATTTATTTAAGATAAAAAATAATTTATTTTAATGTAAAAGAATGTTTAAGGATTTATTTAATTAATTAGAGATAAGTAGTAAATAAGCCTTCTATGTCCAATAATTAATTAAAAGTCTAAATTAAAATTCGTGACCAATTGAGATAAGTTAATATAGGCTTATTTTATTTAATAAATTGTAAATTAACATGTTAGTAATTTATTTTAAAGAATTAGCAATGCATGCAAGAAAATTACCATCCTAATTTAAATGTACTATTTCACTAAAATACATAATTAGTGTTTAAAACTTTAAGGAGTTGAAATTCAATAATATAACAATATTTCTACCATATATTTATCTAGCAATTTTGGCCACGCCACCTTAAAGATTTAATCATGATTAGGTAACTCACCATTTTGATTCATTTCCTTAATCTTTTCTTAGTAGATAATTTCCTCACCTTTTAATCAACAAAAATTAATAATAAGCAATATCCTTACCCTTATTTGACAAGAAAAATCGGTCATTCCATTCGATTAATTATCCCTCAAATCCCTTGATATCATTATCATTTCTTATCTCACAAACCCAAAGAAAGCAAGATTCATTTTGCCATTTAATTATCCTTTTTATCTTGTAACTTCCCCTCATTTCCTAACCACTCTCCCTCACCCCATTCTCTCAAAATTCAGAGTAAAACACTAGAGAAAAATTGTGAGAAAACAAGGAAGAAAACAAGAGAGAAAGCTAGAAAAGAACACTCCGTCTCCGCCGCGCCGTGTCGTCGTGTCATTTTGTTTTCTTCAAAGCGAAATTCAGGCATGTATATGTTATTTTTTTTCTCTTTAATCAAGTCATATAATTATTTTTAAACATCACATGACACGATTTTATTGGCAAAACCGAAATCATCACAGCACCTTCGAAAGTTTGTATGCAGATTTTTTCGGCTTCTCTTCATGCTTCACGTTTGGTATTGTTTTGATGGTTTCGGGGTTTGGCTCGGTTCCAGGCATTCAAGGCTGCATCTATACATGTACTAGGGCATGTTAGGGTTATGTTAGTCCATTGGTTCCAGCCCCTACACGCTGGAGGAAGAGATTTGACAGCAGCTCTCCATAGTTGCAATTGTTGAGTCTCGATTTCTCTTCTCGTTTGTCTAAGGCGAGGGTTCGGACCTTGGTTGGCCTAGGGCCTGAAACCATTGTTTGAACACGTGCCCAAGTCAGCCTTTCAAGGCTTGGTCTATGGTTCCATCATTTTTCAAAACAAAACAAGACAAGTACCCCCCTTCGATTTTTGTTCCTGCGTGAGTGAAGCTTCGGCTTTGAGGATTGGAGTGGATCTTGGTTGGCTTTTTAGCCCTTAGCCATGGTTCACAAAATACCTCATGATGTCTAGATCAAGCCATGGTCGATGATATGGCCACTGGAATAGTACATGATAGCAAAACAAACGCAACACCCCACGCGTGCAGTATGCATTCTCAGGTGAAGTGCGGGATTCCTTGGGTGGTTGCTTGGATTGTTGTTGGCCTAGGGCCCTTAGACATGGTTCAAGCCACACCTTAGAATGTTGATAAGAGGTTCTGGTCGGTGGTTCAAGCCCCAATGGCCAATAGCCTCGTAAACGAAGCATAGGAAGTACAACAGCTGCTGCTGCATTTTTGTTGACAGTAGCTTGGGCTTCGGTTCAGGAGGCTTGTTTGAGTTCTTGTTTGGATTTTAGCCTATGTTCTTGGACTGGATAGTACCACATTGAGTTAGGAAGTTCATGTTTTTGGCCGTTCGTGATTTGGTTAAGTTTAGAGGTCGTACGAGAATTTACGGTGCAATGTGCCAAAGTGACTCTCGAAAGAGCGTCTCATGATTTTGGCCTCCATGCACAATTTTCGTGCATTACAGCCCTCGGTATTTATTTTTCAGTATTTTAGGTGTATTTTAATCATGACTAAACAATGGTTCGATGTTTGTGCAGGTTGGTACGGAGTCATGGTTAGATACTAAGTTTGTTGGGCGTAATTGTCTCGTTTTTGGTTCGGTTATGATATGTTGGTCAAGTTGAGATTATTTGCATGTGTCTCATGTTAGAATTAGGTCGCAGCGAGCCTGGGAACGATCCAACTCATTTGATATAAAAATGTGATTTTAATTATATTACGTGTATAAAAATAGAAAATGTTTATTTTTGAGATATATGCGATATGCCTTGTGACACCCTCACGCTTATGGGATTATGCTTATGGGATTATTACTTCACCCGGTGACTTACGACCAGTTCATGTTCATGTATGGGTACGGATATCTAGTCCAATGGCTGTGATGATCTCTACCGCCCAGTATACTGTGGTTTAGCCTGATCAGACGATTCATGTCATGTTATGTTATGGGCCATTTGCGTAGAACATTATCTCAACAGAAAATTATGATATGCTATTTTATGATAGGGCTCTATCAAGCAAACATTTTACGTACGATTTTCAGTTATGCAAGTATTTATAATTACTCATGACACGATTTTCACGTTACTCTTTACGATACGATATTTTTACGTTACGCCAAATTTTATGATATATTTTACTTGTTATTCACGGTATATGCATGCTGAGTCTTTAGACTCACTATACTTGATTGTTGTAGGTACTGATGAGGTCGGGACCGAGGGTGGGGACTAGTGAGCTAGCTTGGGTCGGCAGTAGTAGGAACCCGAGGACCTCATGTTTCAGCTTATTTATCATTTTTATGCTCAAACTCATTTTTGTCTTTTTGAAATATTTTTAAGTGATAGTTTTGAAACAGTATTTACTTCCGCTGCTATTTTGACATTTAAACCTTTTTATCAGTTTATTTTATGAATGAGGCAAGTTATTTACTTCTAAAGGAAAATTTTAAATAATTCCGCAAATTTACAAATACAAAATACGGGCCTCTACAATAGATGATTGCCAAACATATTGAAAATCCATTACGTACGAACACAATATATTCTCCATAGTCTGAATAGTATGCTAAGTTTGACCATCTGTATGGGATTGATAGGTCGTCCTTAATCTCAACTCTGTCTCAATCGCAGTCTGCAATCCTTTCCAAAAACGAAAAGTAAATCGAGAATCTTCATAATAAATAATAGGAATCCCATGCAACTACACAATCTCTCACACATACAACTATGTTAGACATGAATTTTATTGTGGCGATGTTAACTAAAACTAGCAAACCAGAACAGTAGACTCACTTGCTACTGGTCTAGTAAAACTAAAGCAGTAGAAAGGATAGAAATACAGAATCAGTAGAAGACGTTACTTTAATTGTTACCGTTAAAGTTCCTAGTACTAGTATTAATTGCATCATTAAATACTATACGGAGTCATTTAATGCACTTTACCCAATTAAGTATAAAACAAGACTGATTGTTTTATAGCTTTTCTGCAGGAACCTCTTTTGGTAATAAAGCTTATTGTATCAGTTATCTGGAGCACTTTACCCAATTAAGTATAAAACAAGACTGATTGTTTATAGCTTTTCTGCAGGAACCTCTTTTGGTAACTGATTGTATCAGTTATCTGGAGACATCCTCTGATTGTGAACGTTGAACTCAGTCGATTATATATACATGGATCAAATCCTTATACGACACGACACTTCTCTTAACATCATTTTTCAAGGATCAAAGCTATTTTTACTGATCAGACAATCTCGAAATTCCTTGAGTACTTAGAGTTCAACATAAAAAGAATGAACACACGCTTCATAGCTAATATCTGATCTTTTGAAGATCATCTTGTGCTACTGATACTTACACTCTTCACAATCTTTACATCACTTATACTTTATCAGGAAGAGTTTGTAATCTGAAAAGAGTCTTTTCAGAACTTTGTGTATCACATTATTGTGAGTTGAGTAACTAAGAGTTTCAGTAGGCTGAGGTGTAAGTCCTTCTGAAGTGGGTGTGTACAAGAGTTGTACTGTAATTTCCAAAGTCTTTTAGTTATACCTTCTGGAAACAGAAGAAGGGGAGACGTAGAAGATTTTATCTTCGAACTTCCATTAACAACTGTTGCCTACTGTTTTTATTGTCTTTCTATTACCTCATCATATTGTTTCCGCACGTTTTATTGTAATCTAGGTGAAGGTATACGTACAAGATAAACTACTATCTCTAACAGGATTTTAGTACCCCATCAGAAGACGAAAGAAAAACGAGTAGAGTTTATTCACCCCCCCCCCCCCCTCTAGACTCAACTTCGGTCCTCAACAATTGGTATCAGAGCGGGTTATTCTTGTTCGTGAAAATCTACAACAGATGGCACACTTTAGCAAGTTCCCTATGTTCTCTAAGGAAGATTTTGATGATTGGAAGATTAGAATGCAAGCTCATCTTGCAGCACAAGATGATGACATGTGGTATGTCATCACAGATGGTCCATTGAAAATATTAAAGCCTAACACAGCTATTGCTGTTACTGAGGGTGCACCGCAGATGGTTGAAAAATCAAGAAGTGAATGGACCAGTGAAGATAAGAAGAAGGCCAACCTTGATAATGTTGCGAAGGATATATTGTATAAAACTCTCGACAAGAACACTTTTAGCAAGATCAAAATGTGTTCTACTACAAAAGATATTTGGGAAAAGCTCATTCAAATATGTGAAGGAAATGAGCAGACGAAAGAAAACAAACTGTCTGTAGCAATGCAGAAGTTCGAAAATCTAAAAATGAGAGCTGGTGAAACTCTAAACGAGTTCGATGAAAGATTCAGTAGCCTGGTAAATGAGCTAACAGCTCTGGGTAAAGAGCATAGCAACAGAGAGATAGCCCTCAAGGTGATGAGAGCTTTACTCAGAGAATGGGATGTTTAAACAATGTCTATGAGAGTGTCCAAAGACTTGAACAAATTGGAACTGCACGACTTATTTGCAGATCTAAAAGCTTACGAGTTCGAATTGGAAGTAAGAAGTGGAGAAGAGCCTTCAAGCCTACCTACCAAGGCTCTTGCTGCTACTGCTACTGCTTTTACTGCTATTGCCACTACCTCTTCTATTGCTGCTGCAGTTGTACCTCAAGCACTACCCACTGTGATCATTGACAATACATTGGAGAAGACTGCTGAACAAATCAGTAGTGATGCTATGTCCTTATTTGTAAAGAAATTCTCCATGTTCATGAAGAAGAACCATCGAAGTTATCAGGGTCCCAATCGCAACTTCAAGAAAGATTCACCATCTGGTGATATGGGATGCTTTAACTGTGGAAAGATAGGTCACTTCATTGCTGATTGTCCTAAACCAAAGAAGGATGACCAGAAGAGAAAGGATCACAAGAGAAATGACAAAAAGTCCAGAAGAGATCGAAAAGCAATGATTGCTGAAGAAAGCAAATCCAAATGGGCGGACTCTAGTTCTGAGTCATCTGATTCAGAAAGTCATTCCAGTGACAGTGATGCTGAAGAAGTCAAATGTCTCATGGCAGACAATGATTCAACCTCGACATTTGGAGAGGTATTTGATTTTGACTCTAACGAATTTACACGAACTGATTTGATTGATGCACTACATGACATGATAGAAGAGTATTCTAGACTTTCTCAATCATTTGAAGAAGTTAAGATCGAAAATCAGAACTTAAAGAATCAGAACAGTAAGTTAACTTGCTTGCAAGTAGACAGCTGCAATGATTTACAAGTTAAGATGAGTAAATTAATAACTGAGAATGAAAGAGCCAAAGCAGATTACCAGAAGGTGCTTTCTGAAAACCAGAAGTTGTCACTACTGGTAAATGCTGGGAACAAGTCTTCTGTTTCACTGGAAAAGATGCAAGAATTACAAAAACAGTCAGGAGATAGGAGTGGTCTCGGTTTTTGTAATAATGAAGGCACTTCTGAAACGAATACTAAGCCAACACTGGATATGTGCAAAGGGAAATATATTCACTTTGTGAAATCCAGCGTGGTACAGAAACCAGAAGTACCTATTGCTTCAGTTGAAAGGAATGTAAATCAGATGAACAGAAGAATGCACTATGGTCTGGGTTACGTTAAACCTAAGGAAAAAGTTAACCAAAGTTCTAGATTCAGAAAAGAATTCAACTCTGGAAGACAACATCCTATGAAGGTTAAACATTACCAGTACTACAACTCAAAACCTGTTCAGAAGAGATACAGACTGGAAAACAGAAAACAGAAGGGAGGAACAAAATTTTAATATGCATACTGTTAGAAATAACAGACCTTCTGTTGCACACACATCTTTGGATACTTGAAGTACAAGGTCACCAAAAATTGTACAAATGTGGGTCCCCAAAGGACTGATAAGGCTTCGACCCAAATAGATTTGGGTACCAGACACTAAAATTTGTGTTTGAAAGAACAGCAGAAGGAAGCAGAAATGAGTAACTCTTCATGGTATCTGGACAGTGGATGTTCCAGACACATGACTGGACAGAAAAACCTACTTTCTGAGATAGTGAGTTGTACTGGACTAAAGATAACTTTTGGAGACAACTCAAAAGGTAGAACCATGGGTAAGGGTAAGATTATCCATGGTAACATCACTATTAATGATGTGTTACTAGTTGACAATCTTTGTTACAATTTAATCAGCATTAGTTAGCTATGTGATAATGGTTATTCTGTAGCTTTTCAGAAGCATTCATGTATAGTTAGAGATTCTGCTGAAACTACTGTATTAACCGGAAAGAGAAAAGGCAACACTTACAGAGTCTCCTGGAACTCAAATCTTGTCAATACCCCTACATGCTTAGTTGCTTCTCTCAGCAATAAACACTGGCTATGGCACAAGAAATTGAATCATCTGAATTTCAAGTCAATCAATTATCTCAAGAAGCAGAATATAGTTGATGGATTACCTGATATTAATTTTGTTAAAAATCATGTTTGTTCTGCTTGTCAGCTTGGGAAACAGATAAGATCCAGTTTCAAGAACAAAGATAGCAAATCAACTTCAAGATGTCTGGAACTACTGCATATGGATCTATTTTGTCCAATCCCTATCATGAGCTTAGGGGGAATGAAATATACTTTTGTTGTTATTGATGATTTTTCTAGATTCACTTGGGTAATATTTCTCTCAGGAAAATATCAAACCAGTAGCTTCCTGATCAAGCTTCTGAAAAGGATTCAAAATGAAAAATATACTTCCATCATTAAAATCAGAAGTGATCGGGGTACTGAGTTCACTAACAAGTATCTTGAGTTATATTTGAATGAACAGGGGATTCATCATGAATATTCAGCTGCCAGAATACCTCAACAAAACGGAGTAGATGAGAGGAGAAATAGAACTCTAAAAGAAGCAGCTAGAACAATGCTAGCAGATGCAGACATCTCTCAGTGCTTCTGGGCTGAAGCTATCAATACTGCTTGCTACACGCAAAACAGATCCATGGTCAACAAAAGGCACAATCAGACCCCTTATGAAATATGGAAAGGGAAAAAGCCTAACGTATCTTATTTTCATATGTTTGGTTGCAAATGTTTTGTACTAAATAATGGCAAAAATCATTTAACTGCATTTGACTCAAAATCAGATGCGGGACTATTTCTTGGTTACTCTGCTGTAAGCAAAGCCTTTAGAATTTTCAACAATAGAACTCTTAATGTTGAAGAATCGATTCATGTTGTCTTCGATGAAGACAGCAGTGCTCCTGAAATATCTAGGAACTTGACAGTGAAGATGATGTAGAAGCAAACATCAAGGATCTTCAAAATCCAGAACCAGATATTCCGATGGTGGAACCAGAAGTACAGACTTTGGATCTACCAATACCAGCAGAAGACACTCAAGAACCTAATACTGGTTCCGTCGAGAACAATCTCAACATATCAAATCAGGAAGATATCCTTTTAAATCCTTTTATCTGGAGAAAATCTCATCCTCCATCATTGGTTATTGGTAATCCAGCAGCGCCTTTGAGAACCAGAAGGCAAATGCTTAATGAGTACATGCATGCTGCTTTTATATCTCAGGATGAACCAAAGAAAATTGAAGAAGCTCTTCTGGATCCTAGTTGGATTGAAGCCATGCAAGAAGAGCTGAATCAATTCAAACGAAATGAAATTTGGTTTCTAGTGCCTAGATCTTCTCACCAAGCTGTCATTGGAACTCGGTGGGTATTTAGAAATAAACTCAATGAAGAAGGCACAGTGGTGAGAAATAAAGTATGATTGGTTGCTCAAGGTTTCAGACAAGAAAAAGGAATAGACTTTAATGAGACCTACGCACCAGTAGCAAGGCTCGAAGCAATAAGAATATTCTTAGCCTTTGCTGCTTTCAAGAATTTCAAAGTATATCAAATTGATGTGAAGAGTGCGTTTCTGAATGGTCTCTTACAAGAAGAAGTCTACGTCGAACAACATCCAGGTTTTATCGATCATGTCTCACCTCATCACGTGTTTAAATTACACAAAGCTTTATATGGTCTAAAACAAGAACCTAGAGCTTGGTATGACACCTTATCACAGTTTCTTATCGATCATGACTTTACCATTGGAGCAGTAGACAAAACTCTGTTTACTTTAGTCAAGAATAAGCATATTCTTTTAGTACAGATCTATGTTGGTGATATTATTTTTGGGTCAACTAACCCCAAATTATGTGCAAAGTTTGGAAAATTGATGCAGGATAAATTCGAAATGAGTATGATGGGAGAATTAACATTCTTCTTAGGATTACAGATTAAGCAACTGGATACTGGAATTTTTATAAATCAAGCCAAGTATACCAAGGAGCTTCTGAAAAAGTTCGGTATGGAATCATGCTCTGCTGCTTCTACTCCAATGAGCTCATCTATTAAACTTGATAAAGATGAAAGTGGAATTCCAGTAGAGGTAACTCAGTATCGCGGTCTTATTGGTTCTTTATTATATCTAACTGCCAGTAGGCCAGATATCATGTTTGATGTTTTTATTTGTGTTAGATTTCAATCTAACCCCAAACAATCTCATTATATTGCTGCTAAACGTATTTTGAATTACTTAAAAGGAACTCAAAATGTCGGCTTATGGTATCCCAATGATTCATCATTAAATCTTATTGGATATTCAGATGCTGATTATGCAGGTTGCAAATTAGACCGAAAAAGCACAAGTGGTTTTTGTCAATTTTTTGGTGATAGACTGATATCCTGGTTTAGCAAAAAGCAGACTTCCATAGCCACATCTACTGCAGAAGCAGAATATCTGGCTGCTGGAAGCTGCTGCTCTCAGATATTGTGGATTCAGCAACAGTTAAGAGACTATGGAATTCAAGCCTCCGAATCACCTATATTCTGTGACAATACCAGTGCAATTGCAATCACACAAAATCCAGTACTTCATTCCAGAAAAAAGCAAATAGACATCAGACATTATTTCATCAGAGATCATGTGCAAAAGAAGAACATTCGTCTGGAATACGTTTCTACTGATCAACAAACAGCAGATATCTTCACAAAACCTTTACCAGAAAATAAGTTTTCTTACTTTCGTAACTCTCTTGGTTTGATAGATTTAACTTAATTACTATCTGTTGTCTTGGTTTAACTTTTATGATTACTTGGTTATTTATCGTATTTAACTAACAGTAAGTCATTTGCAGAAAAGCAGAAGGGAAGGTCAAGTACGTAAACTGATATTTTATTAACCATTCCAGTACATTACACGTTGCAGAAGTAAAAACAGTAGATCTACAAATGCTATTTAACCAGAAGCGTTACATTTAGCTTTTTTCTTCAGTAATATGAGCTCCCTGCAATTTGTTTGCAAAGTATTTCAACAGGAACAAGAGATTCCAACAAGCTCAAGGCCTAGAAAGAATCTAGCAAGCTTGGGTCTTGTCAGCATTAATGTATTTTTAGATGCCTTACAGGGCATCATAGATGATATCAGCATCATCGATCAACCAGCACTCTCTTATTGCATTAGCATGCTTCTGGAAGGAATCGATGCTACATTTCAATATCAATCGAAGCAACAGATTTGTTTGACTGTGGACACTACAACTCCAGGAGTGTGTTTCAAGGATCATTACGTAAAGAATCATATCCTCAAACTTCCTTCTGAACATTTCTTCGGGTCCTGGATCAAACTCTAACTCTCTTTTATCTTGAGTTTTCATTTTAGATTGTGTATGTTTTATTTCGTCCAAGTTGTGCAGGTATTTATAGAAGAAACAAAGACCCTTGCGACTGTTCATTTCGACGGTTCAGATTGAAAGATTGCCAAGAGTCACTTGTCGCATTAATGACCACTTATTAGTTGCATTTACCGAGGGAGAACAGTATCTTAGTCAGACTAAGATTTTGACACCTTTTCAGAAAACAGATAGAATGTTTGTCTTTTCGATAAAACTACGAGTCTGCTGGTTTTGTCAAAGTACTCAAATATTCAGCACCCTGAAACTTCCAGCAGACGTTATCATAAAACGACAATTCCTCTTCTGATTTCTTTCAGTAACCGTCTGGACAGCCCGCCTTTTTCAAATTTTTGAAATCATTAGTATATCTGACAGTTTCTGCCAAACTTTTCAAACACTCAACCAAAAACATACTGACACGTGTCTTTATGTTTATTTAACGGCTGTATATTTATTTTCAATTTCACCTTTTTCATCCTTAATGTTTCATAACTATTGTTATTCAGCTACTGCTTTCTCTTCATCATCTCTAACTACTGCAAATTGTATCTGATTCTATCCTCATACAGAAATGGCCGGAGCATATATTCTCAACGCATATCAAGTAAATTTTGCTTCTTTTCTCAACGTCAAGGATGAGAATCTCGTCAAAATGTTTCAAGACATTGAGAAATCAGGACTTAGAAAATTCCTGGAAGCACCAGCTGTTATCTACAAAAATACTCTCCTGGAATTTTACGCTAAAGCGACAGTGCATGAAGGAAAAATTGTTCATTCTCAAGGAGATGCATCCATCTCCATTGATGCCACACTTTTGGGAGCCACCTTTCTCCTTCCACTCTCAGGTATTTCTGAACTATCTGATATCTCAAAGATAGATATGTCTATTGCGCTCAACTCTTTCTCAGCCTCTGGAGAAGAATTGTCTCCTTCTTGTCACAAGAAATTACTCAAAATAGAATATCAAATTCTGGCCGATATTGTGGCAAAAGCCATCTTAATCAAAGCCGGCACTTTCGACAAGTTGACTAAGGAGAAAGTTCAAGTGATGACTGCCATCACTAAGGGAATCAAAGTGGACTGGAGTCGTTTCCTCTTCAGAATCATGAAAGACATGGTTGTCAAGAAAAGTTCTGGATTCGCTGTTCCAATCAGCGCAATTCTCAAGGGTGCTGGTTTCGCCTCTACCACTGATCAAGATGCTGCTTCAGTATCCATGATTGATGCTGAGAACGTACTCGCGTTAAGACCTAAGCCAACAGTGGCTTAATTTGTTGCCTTGAAAAAAGAGATCGGAGAAACTGCTTCTGAGGTTCAAAAACCTCAAAGGACAATTAAAAGTAAAATAGTGATCATTTCGACTGATTCGGACAAAACAACATCAGAAGACTCTGATGCTGCTGTTCAACCACCCGTACCAACTCCAACCAAGAAGAAAGCTCGTACCGTTCTAAAGATCAAGAAGACAGCAGCACTGTCTGAGATTGAGAAAGTACCTATCAGACAGGTATTTCCAGAAGTAGTTCTTTCTGTTCGATCCACTGTTCCTACGTCTGTACAAGCTACTGCATCTATTCCAGCACCATCTATTGCTGCTGCTTTCAAGCCATCGTCTGGAATAGTAATTCGAGATTCAACAAGCAGGTCTTCTGCATTCCGACCCATTTTGCCTATTTCATCATCAAATAAAGGCAAAGGAAAAATGATCGAAGAACCACCAGTTTTTGGACTCAAAACAGCGGTAATCACCGGTGTTGATCTTCATCTGGCAGAAATCGAAAGCTCTGCAGATGATGACATGAATTTTTTCGATGAATGACACACGGTCCGACTCTTCCATTCTTTTGCATACTTCAAGACAAAAGGAACCTGTGCAAAAATGTTGAACATAGAGAAGAAAATTTTTCAGCTTGCAAAAACTGAAAATATCATCGAGGTCCTGCGCAGAAGGAGTTTTATCCTCGATCAACTGAAATGTCAGAAGCTAGAATCGGTTCTGAAAGTTCTTGAATCGAATTTTGATCCTGCTGTTCCTACTGCTGTTCAGGATCAAAACGTTAATTTGATTCTTTCTGACAAGTTAAAACAGATGCGTGTGCAACTTCTTGCTCAAGAACAGGGTTTTGGCGAGCCCATTGTATATCACGTCGGCCTTGTTCCAGACTTTCATCAGGCTCAGACAGTTGAGGAAAGGAATGCAGCCTCACCAAAGGCTTCTGTTCTCAGTACTCCTACTTCTCCAACAA
This sequence comes from Primulina eburnea, assembly GCF_022965805.1. NCBI lineage: Eukaryota > Viridiplantae > Streptophyta > Magnoliopsida > Lamiales > Gesneriaceae > Primulina > Primulina eburnea. The sequence goes on from NC_133110.1 coordinate 22,100,017, forward strand.
GGCCCATTCCGTCATCGTCTCTGTTATCTGTACATGAACTGGCTTCGGTTGAAGAAGTCATTGAGTCGATTGTTCCAACGGTTTCTACCACTCAGGAAGCAGCACCGGCTACTTCATTGCCACCCTCTCCTTCTCCGACTCCAGTGCAACATATGGCAGAACCAGATGCTACATCTCTCTTGCCAAATTTAGAGAAATTTTCTGCTGCTCATCAAGCATAAATGCATATTCTTCTGAATCAGCCTTCTGCACCTTCAACTGCAGAACCATCAGACTCACCTGCTGTCATTGCACCAACGGAAGAGAATTTGGCCTCTGTCTTGGCCGTTCCCGCTGAAGAAATTGCTCCTCCCCTGGTTGCTGCTGAACCCAATGTCTCTACTCTTCCAGAAGAAAGCTCAGCAGACCCTGGTCCTTCTACTGCTTTGATGGGCACTAATCTCGTTTCTGCTGCGTTGACTATCTCTCATCCTGTTATGACTCAGACGAACTCTCGTCTTGCTGAGACTAAGCAACGCATGCTTGTGCGAACCACCTCCCTAGAATCAGATGCATTCAACCTGGAATTTAAAATTGACGCTCTGCAACGGGCACTCAACAACGTATCGGATTTAGTCAAACGTATGTCCTGTGAAAGCATTTCAGAGTTCAGTGGTGCTCAATCTTTCAGAGAACGAATGGGCAAACACATCTATAACACGGCGGAAACCATGGACAAGATGTATGCTGAGACCATCATTTTCAGACAGGCTATATCGAGAAATCACAGTAACATCATGCTTGCTCAAACTGATATACTCAACCGAATCACCGAGCATGATGATCTCTTTCGATCATTTTCCACTTCCTTGGAACTTATGGATGCCAAGATTGATTCACAAAATCAATCTCTCACTACACTGAATGATCGCATCTCTTCTCAAACTCCGTATCTGGAGATGCTAACCAATGGCATTCAGAATCTATCTGGAAGAATGAATGATCTCTTCGCCCATGTAGTTTCCGCTGATTCCAAAAAGGGGGAAGATAGGAGAGATCCAGCAAAAGCTAGGCAATCAGAAGCTGAAGCTGAACCTTCAGACATAAGACTTCAAGATCCTCAGAATGAAGAAGTCATCTACAGGGATATTGAAACTGATTGATTATTTACTTTGATACTTTATTGACCTTATCCTTTTGCTTAATGATTATCTGCTTTATTTATCGTTTTTCTACTGTTTAGGTTTTGGCATCACCACAAAGGGGGAAATTGTTAGACATGAATTTTATTGTGGCGATGTTAACTAAAACCAGCAGACCAGAACAGTAGACTCACTTGCTACTGGTCTAGTAAAACTAAAGCAGTAAAAAGGATAGAAATACAGAACCAGTAGAAGACGTTACTTTAATTGTTACCGTTAAAGTTCCTAGTACTAGTATTAATTGCATCATTAAATACTATACGGAGTCATTTAATGCACTTTACCCAATTAAGTATAAAACAAGACTGATTGTTTTATAGTTTTTCTGCAGGAACCTCTTTTGGTAATAAAGCTGACTGTATCAGTTATTTGGAGCACTTTACCCAATTAAGTATAAAACAAGACTGATTGTTTATAGCTTTTCTGCAGGAACCTCTTTTGGTAATAAAGCTGATTGTATCAGTTATTTGGAGACATCCTCTGATTGTGAACGTTGAACTCAGTCGATTATATATACATGGATCAAATCCTTATACGACACGACACTTCGCTTAACATCATTTTTCAAGGATCAAAGCTATTTTCACTGATCAGACAATCTCGAAATTCCTTGAGTACTTAGAGTTCAACACAAAGAAAAGTAGCACACGCTTCATAGCTAATATCTGATATTTTGAAGATCATCTTGTGCTACTGATTCTTACACTCTTCACAATATTTACATCACTTATACTTTATCAGGAAGAGTTTGTAATCTGAAAAGAGTCTTTTCAGAACTTTGTGTATCACATTATTTGTGAGTTGAGTAACTAAGAGTTTCAGTAGGCTGAGGTGTAAGTCCTTCTGAAGTGGGTGTGTACAAGAGTTGTACTGTAATTTCCAAAGTCTTTTAGTTATACCTTCTGGAAACAGAAGAAGGGGAGACGTAGAAGATTTTATCTTCGAACTTCCATAAACAACTGCTGCCTACTGTTTTTATTGTCTTTCTATTACCTCATCAGATTGTTTCCGCACGTTTTATTGTAATCTAGGTGAAGGTATACGTACAAGATAAACTACTATCTCTAACAGGATTTTAGTACCCCATCAGAAGACGAAAGAAAAACGAGTAGAGTTTATTCACCCCCCCCCCCCCCTCTAAACTCAACTTCGATCCTCAACAAACTATGACGTCATCAAGTACTTATTATTCATGTTATAGGATGTAAATGTGCAACTTTTGTCAATCGATCAACAATCACCCAAAGAGCATAAATTTTCTCTGTGCTTCTAGGAAAATGAGTCACAAAATCCATCGAGATTTGATCTCATTTCTAATTCAGCACTTCTAAACTCCTCAATTCACCTCTTGACCTTCTCCTCTCAACTTTGATCTGTTAACAGCATCAACATACAAAATCAATCACATCTTGTTTTTCTTTCTACAAGAATTTAGGTCATAGAACTCTATACATATTCTTGCCACCAGGGCGAATGGATTACTGACTGCAATGTGCACATCTGAACAATCCCGAGCACAACTCATACATATCAGGAACAACCCATCTATCATTGATCCTCAAACTACCGTCATCACCCACTCTAAAACTGATATCCTGTTTTCGAAAAATAAACTCCTTCCATCGCTAAACTTTCTCATTTGCTATCTGTGCATCACTAATACAACCATCTATATCAAGTTCAGCTAATAAGGTAGATACCTAGATATGAGTCATTGAGATATCAAAATCATATCCCAAAGAACAACAAGACATAATTATAGCCGATAGATGACTCACATCCTCAACATCACAACTCACCTTGCTACTCAATGCATCAACTATGAAATTGGCATGACCAAGATGATATTTAATCTCACAATCATAATACTTCAACAAATCTAACCACCACCTCTGTCACATATTAAACTCTATCTGTGTAAACAAAATTCTCTCACTCTTATGATCCATATAAATCGTAAAAAGGTATCATATAAATAATATAGCCATATCTTCAAGGAAATGATAATGATTGCCAACTCCAAATCACGCACATAGTACCTTGCTTCATTTAGCTTCAGCTATCACGAGGCATATGCCAAACCAAGTCGATCCTACATCCAAAACACATCCTAAACCATGTAATGATTCATCAATATAGAAAACAAACCTCGTTTTTTAGGAATTGACAACACCGTTGCGGTTGTCAATCGGTGCTTCAACTCCTCTCACATGCCTTAGAACACTGAAATCACACATCCTCCTCTGTCAGTTGTGTCAAAGGTTTATCAATATTTGAAAATCCCTCAATAAATCGACGATAGTAACTTGCTAAACCCTAGAAACAACGGATCTCTAGTACAATGTAGGTGCATACTACAACAACACAACTTTTACCTTCTTTGGATCAATGTAAATCTCATCTCTCGTTATAAGATGACCCAAGAAGACAACTTGATCCAGATAAAACTCACATTTACTGAGCTTGGCATACATCAGTCTATCTTGCAAAACCTGTAATACCAAACACAAATGTCTTACATGCTCAACCTCACTCCTAGAATATATCAATATATCATCAATAAACACAATAACAAACTGGTCGAGATAAGGCTAAAATAACATATTCATTGACATGATCATAATAGTTTTGTTTGTAATCATATTTCCCATTATTAACTTCCGACATGCTTAATTGATAAACTTTCGTGTTATTTTGTTGTAGGAAGAAATTTTATGGTCTTGGAGAAAATTTGAGCTAAAAAGATGATTTTTATCACATTTGAAGAAGTCAAGATAAATCTGTGAAAGAAGGAAAAAATAGAAGAAGTCCTGAAAAAAGACGTGATCATGCCTTGTGATTGTTCTTCTATTGTATGTGAAATTGAAAATGGTACAATTTCAAGGAGTAAATCTCGAAATTTGTGAAGATTACGCCAAAATTTAGAGTTCTAATTATGGTTTTTAATTTAAAAATAATTCTTGGAGAGAGAAGTTGTTATTTAGATAAATAAATATTAGATAGAGTTTTATTCCATAAAAACTCTATATCCTTTTTTTAAATATTTTCTGCATTAGGTTTTCTTTTGGTTAATGTGTTTTTCCCTTTGGCCCAATTAATCATCTATACATGAAGAAGAGAAATAGGCACACAATTGACAAGAGAATTCTCTCTTTTCCCTTTCTCTCTTCAACGTGAAATACAAGGAGGCGTAAGAACTTTTCATTATTTCTCCAAACAACTCTAGGCTAAGTTTTATTTCCAATTCAAGGGATATTTATATTATTTCAATTTTATCATTGTGAGGTTTTTGATCTTTAATTTAATATTTTTGTTTTGTTCAAGTATTTATTGGTTTATGATTTAATTATATGAAATTTATATGTCGGTTAATCTGAAAATTTAAATTGAAATATAAATTTCTACTGCTATCCACAAATTCACTGATCTGTAATTGTCATGAACGATTGATACCTAATTGCACTAGATTATGTGTGTTGTGCTATCATAACATAATTATTCCAAATAAATCGATGAAGCTAAATTTATCAACTGCAGCTATCTCGATTGTCAGATTTTAGTATTAACTGTTTTCACAAAAAGAAAATGCTATTTTTAATCAATATGGAACGCTAACGTGCCCAGTTGATTATTGATAAGTTTTGACTGGATGCTGGGTTTGGTCAATTAAATTACGAAAACATAAGGATATTAGCGGCTATCCATATAATTCTAAGGTTAATTGCATGAATAAATAGTATGTTAGCCGATAAACAAGATACAATTGAGTAGTGGAACTCTATTGAATCAGAGGCTGGTAATATTAAATTTTATATTTTATTAGTTATTTATCTTGATTAGTTATTTCTTCTTACATGTTAAAGTAGTTCTAGTATTTTATTTAGTTTTCCTCAAAAAAATCCTCATTTTTATTTGTTTTTATTCTCGAAGGAAATAAATCCCTCATTCCTTGTGGATTCGACCCTATTCACCATTACACTCATTATATTTGGAAGTAGGAATTTAATTTTGTTGGCTCAACGACAGCACATCATTTGTCAAATTCATAAACACAGCTGGAATATTATTCAGCCCAAATGACATAATTAATAATTCATAATGCTAGTATCTAGTCCTAAATGTGGTCTTTTGAACATCCTCATCTCTAACTCGCATTTGATGATATTTTGACCTCAAATAAATCTTCAAATAACTTAGCTCCCCTACAATTTATCAAACAATTCGTCAAGGAAAGGGAAGGGATATGTAACGTACTATACTTTTTGAACTATTTTAAAATTTGCGAAAAAATAAAAATTTTCTTAAATAAGTAGTAAGCATTCAAATTGCAATAAACATCATATGTTCGACTAGAATATTTGCAATAAAAAGATCACAAATAAAGTTTGCAAAAGCACTTGTTTAATAAACGTAAACACAACTCAAGAAAATCAGAGTATTAAAAATTTCATGCATAAAATCTTAAAACGTGGGCGGTCCTCGGGTTTAGCCTCTTGCACAGTCCAAGTCGGCTCATTGGTTCCCACCTCTCGTCTCCTCAAAGTCATCCTCACCTGCAACGATCAAGTCTAGTGTGTCTAAAGACTCAACATGTATAAATTGGAGATAACAAGTAATACGTAATATGTAAGGCCCGAGAAATTATCCGGTTAATTTGAAAAGATTTGGGCGATGATAATTATAATCTATTGTTGATAATTAATATAATTATAAACAGAACGGATCAGATCGAGAGAGCCGGAAAAGAATTCACATTATGTGTGAAGAATAGGATTGGCGCACATGCGCGACATGTATTGGCGCACATGCGCGGACCATCCAGTAGCATCGGCGCACATGAGCGAGATAAGGCGCGCATATGCGCGACCCGTCCGGAATGATTGGCGCATATGCGCGAGAAGACAAAGCGCTAGTTTAAATAACTGGCGACGTGGTTTACAAAGGATGCGCCACTTGCCTTTCATGCATGATTGTATATATATATATGTACATTGAATGCTCGAAATCAGAATCAGAACAAGAAGAAAAATCGGGAAGAAGGCTTCTGAGAAAGGAAGAAAAATCCTTACGCCTTTTGTGAGAAATCCGTCTTTCTGATTTTGAATCCGATTGCGGTATTGTGTTCCTATCGACGTAGGCTACAACTGGACGTAAGTTTTGTTACGTTTTGATATGATTTGAAATTATGGTATTGTCAGAATCTGATATGATTCATATATGATGTTCTTGGTATGTTAGACATCGTATAATCAAAACCGGATTGAGGAACAAATACCATATGAAATTGTTATGAATTTTAGAGTTGATTTGATATCAGAATTGAGTTGTTATTTATTATAAGATGTTAGAATTGATACATGATTGATAGGATATGGCTGGATATATTGAGATTATGTCGTTATGTTGTTGAAACAGAATTTGATTGAATTCTGTTTAATTCTAACATCTTATAATCAATAACAACTCAATTCTGATATCAAATCAACTCTAAAATTCATAACAATTTCATATGGTATTTGTTCCTCAATCCGGTTTTGATTATACGATGTCTAAAATTGATACCTGACTGATATAATATGGCTGGATATATTGAGATTATGCTGTTATGTTGTTGAAACAGAATTTGATTGAATTCTGTTTATATCCAGTATGGGTTTGAACGGGTATTGATAGTATACTCCTTGGTATTGTCATTGTCAGATTGAGTATTGACAGGCTTTGAGTTCGAGACTTCGACAGAATCAGAGTATCAGAAAGAAAGGTATAAATTAATGTTGAGTTGGGATTGCACAACTCGAGTGAGGTTTGACTCGAGTCTCCCTAAATCACATACTTAGATTATTACATTGACATTTGTAATTGATGAGAATGATGTTTGTAGTCCATTGATTTATAGCCACTGCATGTATTGATTACTGAGTCGTTGAGTCATGGGCTGATTCGCCTAGTCACCGGCTGATTCGTCTGATTATTAACTGATTCGTCTAAACTTAAGCTGATTCGCTTATCACCGGCTGATTCATCTGGTTATTGACTGATTCGTCTAAACGTAAGCTGATTCGCTTAATTACAGGCTGATTCGTCTGGTTATTGGCTGATTCGCCTAGTTATTGACTGAGTCGTCAATTCTGCGGCTGATTCGCCCAGACACTGATATATGAATTATATCGATGCCGTTTAGGGATTGATTCATTCCTATCGACTGAGATTCGATATAATTACCTACATCCAGACATCGGGATCCCTAGGTTAGAGTTGAGTCGAGTCTGAGACGACGTGTCAGTGGAGTCGAGTCTGAGACGACGCGTCGGTTGAGTTGAGTCTGATACGACATGTTGATTTACATTGTTTATATCATTCATGATTATTGAATGTTTGATATTGATTTGTGTTTCTGATTTGAGACATGTTATGAGTAATTCTTATATGCTTTTATATGATTGCATGTGTACATTGTTTATACTGGGATATTTATATCTCACCGGAGTTATCCGGCTGTTGTCTTGTTTTGTATGTGTGCATGACAACAGGTGAGGCTGGATCAGGGTCAAGAAGAGGATGAGAGAAGATTAGATAGCGTGGAGATCCGAGCTTTGAAGCAACATAGGATTCAGCACTGATATGGAGTTGAACCTAGTTGAATTCTTGTAGATAACACAAGATTTGTATGCTCATGTTTAATATGTAATTTGAGTAAATTACATTACGTTTCCGCTTTGTATTTTAAAAAAAAAAATTATACCCTGTTTTATAATTGATTAATTAGTCCCAATAATGATTAAGAACTTGATTAGCGTCCGGGTCCCCACAACAGGTGGTATCAGAGCCGTAGGTACTAGAACTGTAGATTTTTGAGACTGAGATAGAAGCTAGTGAGCGGGGTAGATTGAATTTTCTTTCCTTGCTTGTGATTGCTAGCATGACTTACTGCTTTGACATACATGTTACTTGATTTATCTGATTTGATGTAGTAATATGTATTATTGAGAACAAATCTGAACCGATTCTCGATCAGCAGTAAGATGATCGGAGGAGAGACTGAATTGAAACAGGTTGTTGGATTGGGTTACTAATCCTTGTGATATTCAGATATGCCTCCCAAAAGAATACCAGAACAGGGTAGTACATCAAATCCTCCAATGGATGTAACACCGACTCCAATGGAAACCTTGCTGAAGAGGTTTCAGTCATTCAAACCGCCAACCCTGAAAGGGACAGAGACTTCGGTTGACTGTGAGAGTTGGTTGAATGACATAGAGATGCTGTTTGATTCACTGGGGTACAGTGATGAGCGCCGAATTAAATTGATTGGGCACCAGTTGCTGGATGTTGCAAAAAGCTGGTGGATTACGATGAAGAGGGCCTTGGAGCAACGAGGTACGACTATTACTTGGGATGTATTTAAAACTGAGTTTTATCAAAGATTTTTCCCAGTGTCGTACAGGAAAGACAAGGGGGCGGAATTTGCCAATTTGAGACAGGGTCAGCTGAACATTGAAGAATATGTGACCAAGTTCTCTACTTTGTTGAAGTTTGCTCCACATGTGTCTGAAAATGACGAAGCCGTTGCTGATGATTTCATCAATGGCTTGAATCCCGATATTTTTACATTGGTGAACACAGGGCGACCGAATAACTTTGCTGATGCCATGAATAGAGCAAAAGGCGCTGAAGCGGGCCTGATAAGGCAGAAAAGAGCTGAATTTGTTCCTCCAGTGTTGAGACCACCGCAACCACCTCCCCGATTCGAGAGTGGCAGTAGCAGTGGTGGAAGGAAAGATTTTCTGAAGGCTAGAGGAAAGCAGTTTAAGAAGTCTGGCGGCAGTTCTTCTAGCTCTAGTGGTCCCCAACAGAGTTATATCGGGGCTTACTGCGGAAATTGTGGAGGGAGACATTCCACTGAGCAATGTCAAGGAGTACTTGGTAGTTGCCACTTCTGCAAACAACAGGGACATTTTGCTAGAGTATGTCCACAGAGCGATTCCCAAAGATTCCAGGGAGCTGAATCCGCGGGATCAGCGGCACAGTGGAGTAGACGATCAGCGGTTGTCCCTTCATTTCAGCCAGCACCATCTCAGTCACAGCAGAGGCCAGGAGGAAGCCAGACAGTTGGCCAGACTCCTAGACAGCAGGCCAGAGTATTTGCTTTGACCGAGGAGCAGGCTCAGGAAGCACCAGATGATGATATTGCAGGTAACTGATTTGTTTGATTATCCTGCATATGTATTGAGTGATGCCGGTGCTTCACATACTATTATTTCTGAAAGATTTGCATTGATGCCTGCATTATCTATTGAGTCCCTATTTACTGTAGTATTTGTTTCTTTATTTTGGGAAAAGATCTTGTATCAGTGATTTCTGTTAGATCTTGTATACTACAGTAGGATGAGAATGAGATCGAGTTAGATCGTGTGGTAGCTTGTGTTGTGCTAGTGTTCTCTGATTTTGGAACTGCATTACTGATATTGATATGCTGATCAAGTACAGCGCTATCCTAGATTAATTCCAGAAGATGGTGAGAATCGGACCTGAGATGGCCAAGGGATGAATATTGTACGATAAGAATTCTAGACTGAGAATTCTTTTGATATCCGTACTATCTATGACTCGATTATTACAGAACGGAGCAGTGTGACTCCTTATGTATTCAGTTGATTTACTGAAGTTGAGTCTATCATTGGCTGATTTACCAATGATAAGAAAGTTCTTGATGTTTTCTCTGATAAGACTTCAGATCTGATTCCAATCAGAGAGATTGATCTTAGCTTCGAGTTGAGATTAGAAACTGTTGATATGGTGAATCTTGATTGAGACAGATTGCATTCAGGATGTGTTATATCTGAAGATGATATATTTGTTGATTTTAGCAGAGTTAAACCGTGATTAGTCAGCCGAGGTTGACATCGGTGTCAGACATTGAGAGTTATAAGTTTAACAGATCCGTATCAATGAGTTTAGCATGTTTTGAATCTGATTGAATATTGATGTTATTCTGAATACGTGCTTGAGACAGATTATAGACAATGGAAATTATATTGCACAGTCCGAACCAGGGCTGATTTTGAAACGTTAGCAGTTCGAAAAGTTGATTAGAAGGTTTAGAACTCAATATCAATAGTCAGAATAGAGTGTCGATCAGAATATCAGGTAAGTAATACTGTATTGTTTATTAATAACTGACTTGTTGGTGGCCGATATTTCAAATGTGAAATGACATAGATTGTCAGAAAAGTGCAATACTTGATTCAGTAAGCATCCTGATAGCAGAAACTGTTTTGATAGAAACAGGTGAGATTAGATTTGGTGGAGTTTGGACTGAAATGTCTGAATTACAGACAGATAAAGACAAAAAGAAAACGAACCAAGAGATTGGTTAGATAATTTATCGGTTCCTGAATGGAAATGAGATTACATTTCCAAGGATATCGTAATGAAGTTACTACATTCCTCTCGGAATTGGGTATTGATTGAGTTAGGAATGACCGACTGACCTAGTCTGCGAGTGCTAAACCGTACATGAAGATGTACAAATATGATATACTACTAGTATTCCGTCAGGAAAATGATTAGATTACACGGAGTACTGAGAGTTGAGTATATTAGACCGTGATTTTGGTTGATTTTGCACGTTGGATAGAATGTACTATAAGAGTTAAATGCTAGATTATATCTGAATACTGAATAGTATTCACTACCTGACAGATAGTCAGAGTGGATTATCTAGATTTCGGAGGATATGCTGAAAGCTGTAATGCTTGAATTTAACACTAAATGGCAGGATTCATTGTCATTTTGTGAATTTTCGGACAACGAGAGCTATCAGATGAGTATTGAGATGGCTCCTTTCGAAGCGTTGTACGGAAAGACATATTAATTCCCTCTTTATTGGGATGGTGTCTCTGAGAGTGGACCTGATATGATCAGAGATATGACTGAAAAGATGAAGAGAATTCAAAATAAGATGGAAAAAGCTCATAATAAACAGACTGAATATGCCACCGTCGGACGATGATTTTTGGTATTTGAGACCAAAGATCGAATATATCTTGGATTGAGATAAACAGATTCGATAACAGCTGATGGTGTTGAGTAGTTACGAACTGTTGATAGGTATATACGGATGTTGTCTAGCCAGTATTGCGAGATTGACTTTATCAGAGCTATTTGTAGAAATAGAATTTGATATAAAATTGAGATTTCAGAATAGATTCATTGAGATGAGTTTTCTGATTAAACTCTGTTATCCAATTTTCTGATATATCTGAATTGATTGTTTGCGAGTTCGAGGACGAACTCAGATCTAAGAGGGGGAGAAATGTAAGGCCCGAGAAATTATCCGATTAATTTGAAAAGATTTGGGCGATGATTATTATAATCTATTGTTGATAATTAATATGATTATAAACAGAACGGATCAGATCGAGAGAGCCGGAAAAGAATTCACATTATGTGTGAAGAATAGGATTGGCGCACCTGCGCGACATGTATTGGCGCACATGCGCGAGCGCGGACCATCCAGTAGCATCGGCTCACATGCGCGAGATAAGGCGCGCATCTACGCGACCCGTCCGGAATGATTGGCGCATATGCGCCAGAAGACAAAGCGCTAGTTTAAATAACTGGCGCATATGCGCGACATTGTTCGCGCATATGCGCGAGACGTGGTTTACAAAGGATGCGCCACTTGCCTTTCATGCATGATTGTATATATATATATGTACATTGAATGCTCGAAATCAGAATCAGAACAAGAAGAAAAATCGGGAAGAAGGCTTCTGAGAAAGGAAGAAAAATCCTTACGCCTTTTGTGAGAAATCCGTCTATCTGATTTTGAATCCGATTGCGGTACTGTGTTCCTATCGACGTAGGCTACAACTGGACGTAAGTTTTGTTACGTTTTGATATGATTTGAAATTATGGTATTGTCAGAATCTGATATGATTCATATATGATGTTCTTGGTATGTTAGACATCGTATAATCAAAACCGGATTGAGGAACAAATACCATATGAAATTGTTATGAATTTTGGAGTTGATTTGATATCAGAATTGAGTTGTTATTGATTATAAGATGTTAGAATTGATACATGACTGATACGATATGGCTGGATATATTGAGATTATGCCGTTATGTTGTTGAAACAGAATTTGATTGAATTCTGTTTATATCCAGTATGGGTTTGAACGGGTATTGATAGTATACTCCTTGGTATTGTCATTGTCAGATTGAGTATTGACAGGCTTTGAGTTCGAGACTTCGACAGAATCAGAGTATCAGAAAGAAAGGTATAAATTAATGTTGAGTTGGGATTGCACAACTCGAGTGAGGTTTGACTCGAGTCTCCCTAAATCACATACTTAGATTATTACATTGACATTTGTAATTGATGAGAATGATGTTTGTAGTCCATTGATTTATAGCCACTGCATGTATTGATTACTGAGTCGTTGAGTCATGGGCTGATTGGCCTAGTCACCGGCTGATTCGTCTGATTATTAACTGATTCGTCTAAACTTAAGCTGATTCGCTTATCACCGGCTGATTCATCTGGTTATTGACTGATTCGTCTAAACGTAAGCTGATTCGCTTAATTACAGGCTGATTCGTCTGGTTGTTGGCTGATTCGCCTAGTTATTGACTGAGTCGTCAATTCTGCGGCTGATTCGCCCAGACACTGATATATGAATTATATCGATGCCGTTTAGGGATTGATTCATTCCTATCGACTGAGATTCGATATAATTACCTATATCCAGACATCGGGATCCCTAGGTTAGAGTTGAGTCGAGTCTGAGACGACGTGTCAGTGGAGTCGAGTCTGAGACGACGCGTCGGTTGAGTTGAGTCTGATACGACATGTTGATTTACATTGTTTATATCATTCATGATTATTGAATGTTTGATATTGATTTGTGATTCTGATTTGAGACATGTTATGAGTAATTCTTATATGCTTTCGTATATGCTTTTATATGATTGCATGTGTACATTGTTTATACTGGGATATTTATATCTCACCGGAGTTATCCGGCTGTTATCTTGTTTTGTATGTGTGCATGACAACAGGTGAGGCTGGATCAGGGTCAAGAAGAGGATGAGAGAAGATTAGATAGCGTGCAGATCCGGGCTTTGAAGCAACATAGGATTCAGCACTGATATGGAGTTGAACCTAGTTGAATTCTTGTAGATAACACAAGATTTGTATGTTCATGTTTAATATGTAATTTGAGTAAATTACATTACGTTTTCGCTTTGTATTTAAAAAAAAAAAAAATTAGACCCTGTTTTATAATTGATTAATTAGTCCCAATAATGATTAAGAACTTGATTAGCGTCCGGGTCCCCACATAATAAAACCACATGCAACTTAAAAGTAGGACGCACATACATAAACTTGAACGTAATATCATAAACATAGACGTGCCATCATCATAAAACTTTTCATGAAAATACTTGCATCATACATACTTGAACATGCATAACTTCATTATTTTGCGTAGAGATGTGTTTCAAAGCAAGAGATCCATACATAAATACGCATGATCAGACTAAACCACAGTACTGGGCTAGCATGGAATATCCACTACCACATACATGAGATCCCCAGTCATGCTTTACTCTGGTCATGCTTTGCCGCTTTTCCCAATCCAGATCAAAACCCGGTCATGAATTACCGGTGTGGAGAGGTCCTCAGCCACGTTCACCGACATCCAAACCCGTTCCTAATTGGTCACAAGACATCTAGAATATCTCAAAAATATAAAATATTTTTCTTTGCACGTTGACCATACTTACACAGCGTTGAGGGATTTGTTGGATCTCGTTTGGGGCCACTGCTGCACATACTAACATGATTATCAAGCACTTAACTTACATAACTTAGACATAAAAGTTATGCTCACCACCCGAAAGGACAATTTACTTATGACATTATAAATCTCTCGGGACTTGACCTCGTTTAAACATCGTACTAAAACATGACATCAAACCCCAAAACAATCTCTATATGGAGTGTAATCATTTCCCAAGCAATGGAAGACACGACAACTCAACTTACAAGAATAACAAAGGTACGGACCTCGTGTCAGGTCCGGCTCCGGGTCCGTGTAGACTCTGTAATTTCACACTTCAAAAGAAACAAGGGCATGAACCCCGTGTCAGGGTCCGGCTCTGTGTCCGTGTGGACTCTGGAATTGTAAACCAACGGAAATCACTACACTTGCGGCTTAATCCTCCTAACTCAATCATACGGACCATGAACCAACACCTCGAGACCCATCCTAGGATGCTATGGCAATGATTCAAACTCCCTTGATACCTCAAAACAACGATGCAAATCATACAACGAAACTCAAACCGTGAACATGACATTTTGACACCAAAATGTTTCCTACGACTTCTAATGCAACCAAGTGCCTATCGACACGAAACAAAGCACCAAAAATCATCCCAACATCATACTCACAATACTTAAACACAGAAGCGATCACCCAATGGTTCCCAACGAAGCCTGCAACAAATAACTTCAAGAAAACGTCAAGAACTCATTTTCCAAAAAATTATAGTTTGAGCAGTCCCACAAAAACAAACATAACGCGATCGTTCCTTGTCCAAAAATTACGAATTTACTGTCAAATCGAAGGTATCAAAAATTTCTACATTTTATATGTTGTAATTGTTCTAAAAAGTCTACGGAGTTGTCGCAAAAATTGAATTGACAGCAGAATTAGGGTTTCCAGATCTAAAATCATATCAAAATCGATCTAACCAATTTTTGCTCAAACTTTACACAACATACATGAATTTTTACACGTAATAAACATAAGAACATGTACTATAATGAGATCGATGAATAAATGAAAAAATATACATGCATTTTGGTATTTTAAATTACCGAACCGACGATACCGAAGCGGGAAGGATGCGGGGGTTGATCCGGGACGAACATGGCACGATTTGCTTTGAAGAAAACGAACGAGAATTGCTGGAAAATATATACGAGAGGGGCGGCTGCTGAGAGAACTCAAGGAACCCTAAATTTTGCTCTAAAAGAAAAATTGAAATGAAATGGAAGGGAGAATTGTGTGTGTGTGTCATGTATGTGTGTGTGGGTGATAACGTGTGTGTGCATGTGTTTGTAGGTATTTAGGATAATTATGTGCTTAATTAATAATTAAAAAATAATTAAAATACTAACCTTCCTCTAAATTTAAATAAAATCTCTTAATTTAAAATAAAATGTACAAGTGACAAATCTTTAAAACTTTAAAGTCATAAAATCACCTAATAATTAGATTAGGCTTTAAAAATGATAAAACTAAATAAATCATTTAAAATGTTACAATCCTAACTTAAAATAAAATATCACATTTTAAAATTATCAAAATGGTCGCTGGTCTCTCTTTTCCTCGATCCCGCATCGGATAATCGTCTGAAACATGAAACTCGAGAAAAATTTTAACGTGCATCACAAAGCATAATTAATTTAAAATAATGCATTTGAATAAAGCATACATCGCTAAAAATCAGTTTAAACTTAAATAAAAAATTTAAATAAATGCATGGATTTTACGTGTACTGATTTTGGGCTCTACAGGATACTTATTCTTAATCGTTACTACATTCAGCTATCGATAGTCAATAATAAGCCGCATCGTTCCATATTTCTTTTTCACGAATATGATTGTTGCACGCTAAGGCGACACACTAGGGAGAATGTATTCCATGTCCAACAGGTCCTATGATTGAGCTTTCAATTCTCTCAGCTCTACAAGTGCCATTCTGTAAGGAGAACAAAAAATAGGAGAATTACTTGACATCAACTCGATCCCAAACCCCACCTCACAGGATGGTGTGAAGACCAGAATCTCATTGAAAAATCTATCAACAAACTCAGCTACTACATGTATATAGCCTATATTCCCACCTCATTTCTCTTCTTCTTTTTCGAATCTCCATAAATCATATAGCCCTCATTTCCATGCTCTAAAAATCGAAATATTCAGATAGAATAAACCAATGGAACACGGGGACGAGAACCATTCCCATAAAAGATCCAACGCTTTCTCCATTCTGTGTTAAAATATACTATCCAATGATAACAATCAACAATCGTCCAATATCTCCTCAGCACATCAATCCCCACAATTCAATCAAAATCATTCATCTTCTAAATGATCATATCAGACATCAGCGCATAAACATCATAAGAAATAATTTTATCTGGTATCATAGATACAACTGATATATAAAATCCGAAGGGTATCAAAACAGAAAGAGGCATTGATAATGGAGACGGGTGTATATGATGTTCAATAACAAACCTCGAAAATATAAAAATATGTGAGACACAAGTATCAATAAGGATATAAGCATGATAAAGACCATAGATAGCACTCACCCACTATTATCTTCTTCCTCATGCCTCCTCTGTCTGCTCTCGTGTCAATATATACACATGTGCCTGAGGTGGATCAGCTCCCTGAAAACGTGTCTTTCCTCTAGAATATCATGTTGTAAACTGCCTAGGCTATCGTACTCCTATATCTGATGATCTGTCACTATCACTCCTAGACTCACCTTGCCCTTCACGACTAGGTCACTGTCTCGCCATATGGCCCACACCAACACACTCATAACATGTGACCTTGGATTGTGTACAGTGGCTAATCAGATAAGGTTCCTCACAACAATACTAACTCACCACTCTAGACTCTTTTTTTAGTCCCTAAACAGACTGAGAAATAACCTCATGACTCTCAACACATCATGGATCAAATTGACACTTCTTAGATGAGGATGAAGATGAATCCTTCTAAAATTTAAAAGACTGTCTCTATTGTCACAATAAATCTTAGTCGGCTCTGGCAATCGTCCCTGATCACCATAGTCTTTTACACTAACTCAGCCATCATTACTACATCCTCAAACAATATTTGGTTGTTTTATTACACACGATCAAAAAATTATAGCTTCAACCCTCTCAATAAATGTCTTATCTTAGCATGAGAATTCATAGCAACATATGTAACATACTTCAACAAAGTATAATATTGAGATCCATAATAAGCAACAAACATGCTTTCCTTTCTCAACTCCTCAAATTCCTTATCTTTCTTTTGTCTAGCTGCTATAGAAAAATAATTATCAAGAAATGTGATCGAAACACATCTCAATCGATAGTACAACCTTGGGCTCTCAATCCATCCTCCATCCTCTGCCACCACAACAGTTAAATCAAATGCAGAAACTTTCGGCTGTTGGAGTTATGTAATTCAAGAATGTGTTAGTTTTCTCATGGATTATTTTTGTTGTGCTGGTGCTTCGGCAGCCACGCACCATCAGTTTTTCAAGACTTTTCTTTTCATAACCTATAATTTCCATATTGAACATTTTCCTAAATTCCAACGAATCAGTAACAAGTTTTGAAAAGCTAAACAATAATTACGGATTCTCGTGACATATATTTATTTTATTTTTATCAATATGATAAAAACGTTATATATTTGAGTTGATAATTATTTATCAGTGCTAAATATGTACGGACCCCCCCGTAGACATTCTAATTAGTTAAATTATTTTAATAGACTTGGCGGAAAATACAAGTGTTACTCGTATATTTTTCATTTTTAACATAAACTTCCTAAAATGCCCCTCAATCATAGAATTTAATGAGTTGTTGTCTTCTTCATCCTCACTGTCCATCTTTTTAATTTCACTCTTATTACCTGATGTAAAGAAAAACCTAATTCTACCCTTCAAAATTGACATACCACTTTGATTAATCGAAATCTTTAACTATCCAGAGTTTATTCTTTGTTAGAAACATTCTGATAGTTCTTGCCGCTATTAAGGCAAAAAAGACGAAAAATTATGAAAACAAGGCTTGTTTTTTCCTTAAGAAAAATTATAGTTGCTTTTAATTGAGTAATATTATTTTCTTTACAAACAATGAAGCTAATTAAATCATATTTCCCACATATTCTTGTATATACTTTGAATTATGATATTTCTATAAGAAAATGAAGAACAAAACCAGAACATCTCATTCAGAAAACAAAAGTATAAGACAATCGTATCTCAAGAAAAATCTGTACCTGTATATGACTTTTTCACATGAAATCTTGTTTGGGAAAATCTATAAACCATAGAATCCATCATACTAAATCATTAATAATTTGACTAAACTTAAATGGAAGCGTACCTGAAGCCATAATTCTGAAATCTTTACAATTTTTTTGATCTTACAGATCAACGACTCCTTTGCTTGAGAGAATTCTTCAGTTTTCTCTTCTGAACTATTTTCTTACTGGAGAAGATAATAAGGAATGTGATGCCGCACGATATGGGGACCATGACCCATATATAGATAATGTCTATCATTATCTTCTGATATTTCTATTTTAGCTCGTTATTATAAAAACAAAAAATACATTTACGTCTCTATACATTAAGGGACAATAACATATTAGATACATTAATTCCCAATAGCCAAAACATTAATCGATCACTTTAATTTTAGACTTAACTTAATAGACAACTCACAACACATAATTATTTAAATATAAGCTCATATAAATAAAATGAATCCTACCTTCTCCCACTTGGGATATATGTGTAACCTTATAATTACGTTTGTAAAAATAACCTTACGGTATAAAAATGTTTTAATCTGTAACGTATCTATAGTCAGTCCGGTTTATCAAGCACATCAACATAGGATCAAAGCAGTCTTAGCCGCACTTAAAGTAACTACACCCATCAATTGTCGCATATGCCAACACAACTAGATGATATGGATTATGAAGTGAATGTGTAGCATGAAAATTTCATGCAATGTGATAATAACATGCCTATTTTCAACTGGATCTTCGTTACCTTATTTAGATCAAAATTAAATCATAATCATAGTGTGACTTAACTTGAAATTTATTCTGCAGAAAATAAATTTACATTATTGTAACTGAAAATGTCTACAACTTAAAATCATTTCTTTAAGTTTGAGATTAGAAAAGTTTGAGATCATATTGTGTACTAACTTTAATTTATGGGATGCTAAGATAGTATGAAAAAACTATGTAAGTATATATATATATATATATGACGTGTAAAAATTTGAGCATACATCAGACGCTTCATTGCAGATACATAAGGATTTTCTGCATTTTTTTTCCTCAAAATCTTTCTTGGGGCATTGTTTGAGACTAAATTTGTCTCCCTTATCCACAGGGATATCCTTTATTTACAATCTTGCATCTCATATTACTTGAGAACTTTCTCTATATTGCATTTTTGAGATAATCCAAGAACAGATCGAGAACGATTATGATATATATAGATACCTAGTACAAAATATGCATCACGAAGATCTTTCATCTCAAAATTGTTAGCTAGAAATCTCTTGGTGTCATGAAACAACTCTATATCGTTGCTAGCAAGCAGAATGTCATAAACATATAAAACCAAAAAAATATGCTTATTCACAATCAACTTATGGTACACACAATCATCCACCAAATTCATCTAAACACCAAACGACATGATCGCTTGATGCAATTTGAAATACCATTGTTGAGATGCCTTCTTAAGCCCATAAATGGTTTTCTTTAATTTGCAAACCATATTATTTGTGTCTCTGGATGCAAGATTTTATGGCTGCACCATATAAATTATTTCATCAACGTCACCTTTCAGAAATGCAGTCTTTTCATCCATCTTATTAAGATCAAGATCGAAATATGCCACCAAAGTCATAATAATCTTTAAAGAGTCTTTCGAAGAAACCGAAGATATTATGAGCAATGTCTTCTTTCTGTGTAAAGACTTTAGCGATAAAACAAGCCTTATATCTTTCTACATTACCTTTCAGATTAGTCTTACATCTATCCACGTTGCTTTTCAAATCCTTTTTGGTTTTGAATATCAATTTGCAACCAATGAGCTTCGTACCTTTAGGCAATGGGACAAGATGACATACATCATTGTCCTTTATGAACTTTATCTCCTCATTCATGGCATCATTCTACTTTTGAGAGTTAGAACTTTCCATGGTTTGACTGAAGCTGATAGGATCATCCTCCATCATAAATACAATGTAATCATCTATCACTCTATTTCTCTGCTCCCTAGTAGATCTCCTTAATGGCATAAATTTCGAAGGTGCTTGCGTTTGTTCATCTGGAATGAGAGGATCTCTAACATTGTCTTCCTGTATTGTGTCTTGGTCAAAGTGAGTATTGTGATCCTGATCAATGTCCAAGACACTTGAGGGAATATTTATATACTCTTCTTCAAAGACGATATCATTTACTTTATCTCTCCCTGCAAACTCTCTCTAAGAATCGGGCATTTCCCGACTCAAAAATGGCTTACTTGTGAGGTCATAAAACTTTAACCCCTAGATCTTTAATAATATCCAATAAAATATCAACTGATCATCCTTAAGTTAAGTTTCTTTTAATTAGGTTTGTAAGGCATTGTCTCTACTGGACATCCCCAAACATGTAGATACTTAAGGCTAGGCTTTTTGTCTGTCCAAAGTTAATAAGGGGCTTTGGTAGCTGCCTTAATTGGAACCCAGTTAAGGATATATTCTATTGTCATTAGAGCTTCTCCCCAGAATGATTCTGGTAAATTAGAATGACTAATCATACTCCTCACGATGTTCTTAAGCGTTTGGTTTCGTCTTTCATCAATGTATTCATAGTGGGCGAACCCAACATAGTGTACTGTGGGATGATACCGCATTCTTCTAGGAATCTATCAAAAGGTCCTGGACTTTGTTCACCTGAACCATCATATCTACCATAGTATTCACTACCACGTTCTGATCAAAATCTTTTAATTTTTAAGCCAAGTTTATTTTCAACTTCAACTTTATAATTTTTGAACACATTCAATGACTATGTCTTTCATTAATAAGATAAATGAAGATATATCTTGAAAAATCATTTGTGAATGTTATAAAATATTGTTGACCACTTCAAGAAACCGAAAGGAATGGTCCACAAATATCAATATATATAAATTCTCAGACGCCTGAACAGGCTTCAAATCTCAGTCTATTGGTTTGTTTTCCTTTTATACAATTATCATAATTATTAAAATTTGTGTAATATAAAAGTTTAAGAATTTCGTCTGACACAAGTCTCTTTATTCTCTTTTCAGAGACGACCCAATCTCTTGTGCCATAATGCAGCTGAATTATTACCGGTTAATTTTCTTTTAATGCATCTACTTGTTTGCAGTGATTTATTAAATGAAGCAATAACATCCAAAGAATAAAGATTATCACATCCTAATAAAGAATCAAAACCAATAAATTTTGAATCAAGAAACAAACTGAATATTCCATTTCCAAATGAACAAGAACAACCAAATTTTTTCAATGCTGAAATGTAAATAATATTCCATCTAAAAACGGTATAAGATCCAAATATATTCAAGTCTTTTACAATAATCTAAATTTTCATATTGCCTTAACTTCGACTTTGTTGTTGTCACCAACGTAGATGAATATTTCAGCATCACTTGGTTTTCGGCCATCCATGCAACTCTGCATATGCACACTGATGTGAGTTGTTGTACCAGAATCTATGAACCATGTGTGTCTATACATTGAAGCTAAATTAACCTCAGAAAAAATCATATTCAGAAGCATACTTTTCTTAGCATGCCAAGTGCGGTAATTGGGGCATTGCTTTTTCATATGCCCATCACTGCCATAGAAGAAACAATCAGAACTTTGAGAATCACTTTTGTTATTTCTTCGGAGGTTGTGTATCTACAGCTTTCTTATTCTTCCTTTTCTTTCCTTTATCCTTCGAGGTAGATGTATAATGAGTACGTTCAGTCTTCTCTTCTTTAACCTTCCTCTTCTGAACATAATGCGAGATGAGCTCATTTAGAGACCAAGTCTCTTTCCGATTGTTAAGATCACCTTAAACTGATTGAACTGTGGAGGAAGATATATAAAAAAAAATGCACCAGCAAATCCTCAGAGAGGTCAAGCTTCAGTGCTTTCAACCTTGAAGCAAGATGAGACATTCCATAATATACTCCTTTATGTTGTCCTTACCAATGTACCTCATTGAAATGAGGCTTGTCAAAAGTGTACCAATTTTAGACTTTTCACTTTTAGAAAACCTCTTTTTGATATCCTGAAGAAAATTCTTAGCCATAGCAATGCCACTAGACATTGTGCGCCTAAATGTTTCTGAAATGACTTTCTTTATAATCATCACACACATGCGATTCAACCTCACCTACATTTCAAACTCCATCTTTTCATCAGAGGTAATCTTATATGTAATAGTGAAAGAAGAATCAACCCTTATCGCAAGGTCTAAATCCATGACTCCGAGAACTATCAATAAATTCACTTGCCATGATTTAAAACTAGAGTCATTTAACATATGAATAGAATTTACATTGGAATGAATATTTGCAGAAGTCAAATATGAATAGAGAACAAAAACCAAATATACATGCTCAACCAAATATCCAAATAAATTAATCAATAAATTCAAATGATATAAAACCCATAAAAGGATATCGAGCACTCCGTTAATATTTTATCTATGAACAAAAAATTAACTTGTAAGTGATATCATGGCGCTACAATCAAACACTGATAGTAACTATCATGTCAAATAAGAACCTTAATTTGGGCCGATTTATTATTCACATGAACGCCGAACAACTATCACATGTTTACCACCACAAATGCATATGTAATTATTTTAAATATTAACATTCCTTTGGATCGATCAATATGCATATAAATCACATATACCATGAAAGATGTCACTTTGACGATATTTTTTTCAATCAATCTATTAAAATACATATAATATTATCTTTATTTGAATAATTGAATGTTTAACTTAACCGAATAAACCTGAACAATAAATTTTTTTTTTTGGAAAATCCATACGGCGCTAGTTGGGGAGGCTCAAAATCGCGCCCAGTTCGCCTACTACTGCCCAAAACATCCTGGGCGCGCATGCACTCCCCAAAATCACATCCCTGCGCGCTTGCAACTGTCTGGACAGTTCTGATCATGCGGGGCATCCTGAAAAGATTCCTCTGCGCGTCTACGTCTGTTTGGGCATTGTTGGGTGCCCTATGTCGATTTTGGTGAAAATATTTAAACCAAATTTTCGATTTTCCTTTAATTTTTTTTGTTGAAAAAATTGGACAGAAAATCGAAGTTTTATGCCGAATTCTTAAAATCTTCAATCAAAATTTTTTACCAAAATTGAAACTTTAAAAAATTTGTTTTCAACCAAAATATTTTCCAAATCTGAAGCCATACAAAAAAATTTTAACAAAATTTTCTTTTCCATTTCTTGAATCAAATAATATCTAATGCTTTAAAGAAATCTCAATGATTCAAGCATGAGTGACTCTAATACCATTTGTTGGAGAAAATCCATAAACCACAGAATCTATAATGTTAATTAATTAAGAAATAGACTGAAAATTTAAGCGGAAGCGTACCTGATAACATAATTCTAAATTCATTAGAACATGTCTTGATTTTAAAGATCTATGAGCTCTTTTCTTTTAGAGAATATTTTAGTTTTATCTTTTAAATTATTTTCTTAATGAAGAAGTGAACAGAGAACGTGATGTCACGCAATCTGGGAATCATGACTCGTATACAGATAATGTATATCATTATCTTCTTATTTTTTATTTTTTTTGCTCATCATAAAAAAAAACTAAAATTAAACTTATGCCTATACAAATTAAAGACTCACAAACTATTAGATTCATTAAAACTCAATGATCAAAACTTTAATTGATCAATTTAATTTTTAGTTTAACTTAATAGACAACTTACGACATATTATTATTCATATATAAACACCTCTAAATAAAACTGATCCGATAGATCTTACCGAAAAGAATGTATGTGGCTAGTTCAAGGATCACTTACTGTCATGACCACCGAGAAGATCTTTGCAAGTGAAGAATGAGATGCGTACAAATTGTGACACTTCTGAAAGATGTCATAAAAAAATGACAAAGGGTCGTTTCATCAAATGAAGAATTAAAATAAGTGAATTCTGGAACACTTACTCCAAGAACCTTTGGAAGCACCCATGCCAACAAATCATCCACTTGCCACATTAGATCTTGAAGTTTTTATTGTGAATCTGAACACTCTTCTAAATCAAGTACACGAACCTTCGAATCCTCTTATAAATCAAGATTGGCCAAAATTTTCGGACATTGTGTCTGTGTTTCTTTCTTGTCTGTGTTAGGCTTCCCATATTTTCTTGATTTTTTTCACTCCACCTGCCTTCTGTGTCAATGAAGTTTAATCATTACAGTTTTGTAGAAGAAAGTTGGGACCTTGATATGGACCAGCATGAAGGACCAACAACATCCCAAGCCCAACGAATTGGACCACCCCAATTCAAAGGCCAAATATCAAGTCCACGTGTAAGCAAACGTGTGAGGGGACCACCAAAGCATCTGGAAGATTTTGTGCGCCGTGGCTAACGGATTTACAGAGAATGTATCAGTGAGAGAGGCTGTTGAGAAGAGCAGAGAAGATTGTTCTTGCTTTTGTTAATTTTCCTTTTTTCCTTGTAGTTTGATCTGAGTTCCGAATTCAGTGATATTATTTCCTCTTGAATCAATATATTGCAATTACATTTTTTCAATCTTGCTTGAGAATTGTCATTGTTAATTGAGTACATATCATTTGGTGCTCTCGTTGAGGCCGTTGACCATGGCTGACGGCACCCGACTCAAAACTCTCGACGACTCCATGAAATCTCTGCATGGGCGGTTGGATGATTACAAATAGAACTCCGATGAAAGGCATGAGCAGACTACTAAACATTTGGAGTCTTTGGATATTAAACTGGAGAAAACCTTGCTACTCTTGACTGATACTTTGTCCCACAAACCACCACAGCCTAACCCTCTACTAGAAACATCCACAACTTTGATTTCTCCTACGCTTCCACCAGGTTTTAATTCGGCACCACCCAATCCTCATGTGGTGATACCGTCTTCTCCATATCTCTACCCTTTCACCGCTTCTGCACGTTCGGCCCGCATAGATTTTCCCCGATTTGATGGTACAGAGCCCTTGGATTGGATTTATAAAGTTGAACACTATTTTGAGTTCTACAAGGTGCCACCATACCAATGTCTTCTGTTGCCATCGTTTCACATGGATAGCCCGGCCTTACCTTGGTTTCAATGGAACCACAAAACTCACCAAGTTGAATCGTGGAAGGTTTCATCCGGATTCTAGATACTACTTTTGTCCCATCAGAATATGAATATCATAAAGAAAATTTGGCCAAACTGACTCAGACTTCAACGGTATCAGAATATCGCCAACATTTTGACGCCTTTGCTAATCGTATTTCATGTGTTTCAGCTTTGTTCCTCACTAGCTGTTTTATTTTCGGTCTTCGTTCCGATCTTTGATATGAGGTCCAAGCATTTCGACCCACATCTTTGACTCAAGCTATCGGGTTTGCTCGTCTTCAAGAGGCGAAGATTCTCGACCGCCGCTCTAACAACCGGGTGAACCAATCTTACCCATCTCTTACTTCCGTCACACCGTGCAAAACTCCGTCCACCGGTTCCATATCTAATACTCATCCGGCGATTTCTTCAGCGGCACTAAATTCTCCTTATCCTGTTAGTCGTTTATCCCCTTCGGAAGTCCAACTTAAATGTCAACAGGGTCTTTATTTCAGTTGTAATGAAAAGTGGTCCTCCTCTCACCAATGCAAGGCTAAACCCCACCTCTTCTTCTTTGACGTGGAGGATGGCTGCCCATCCCCACCACCTGAGGACACCACTTCCACACCTGAACTATTACGTCAAGATACACCCATTCACACGGCTATTTCGTTCCATGTTCTTGCTGGCCAGCCTACGTCTACCACATTTCGATTTTCTGGAATATTGGCAGGATCTCAAGTACAAGGATTGATTGATTGGAGAAGTACTCATTCTTTTGTTCAAACCCGAGTAGCTAAAAATCTGCAACTACCTATTATATCTGCAACTCATTTTGTGGTAGCAGTGGGCAATGGGGATCGTTTGATCACAGAAGGCGCAATACAACAATCACCTTTGACAATCCAGGGACACACCTTTCAACTCGAATTATTTGTTCTCTCTTTGCATGATGCCGATGTTATTTTGGGAGCTTCATGGCTCGCAACACTTGGGTGAGTTCGTCAACATTATGATAAACTGTTGTTTGAATTTGAGTATGATGGCCAACCCATACAATTAGTTGGCAATCCTCCGGCTCTTCCCACACCGATACAACTTCATTGTTTCTCTCGAATGGCCTACACTGATGCAATGGCTCTATGTTTCCGTCTGGATTTAGTTCATGTATCCGCCACAGAAGATGACTCAGCCCCACCTGAATTAGAAGCTTTATTGAGTCAATTTTCTACTGTGTTTGAGACGACACATGAGTTGCCTCCCTCTCGGGTTTATGATCATGCTATTCCTTTGTTTCCTGGATCCCACCCTGTGAACATGCGACCATACCGTTATCCACATTTTCAGAAGGCTATTATCGAGAAACTATTCAGTGAAATGTTGGCAGACGGCATCATCCAGCCTAGCTTAAGCCCCTTTTCCTCTCCAGTGGTATTGCTTCAAAAGAAAGATGGCACATGGCGATTTTGCACAGATTACAGAGCTTTGAATGCTATCGCAGTGAAGGATCGATTTCCTATTCCTACCATTGATGAATTGTTTGATGAACTCCAGGGAGCTATTTTTTATTCCAAGATCGATTTGAGAGCTGGGTATCATCAAATTCGAGTCAAATCTGAAGATGTTCACAAGACAGCTTTTCGAACTCACGAGGGACATTATGAGAATCTTGTTATGCCTTTTGGCCTCACCAATGCCCCAGCCACATTTCAGGCAGCCATGAATCATATTTTTCGATCTTTTTTTCGACGCTTTGTGATTGTTTTTTTTATGACATACTGGTTTATAGCAGATCTTGGCCAGAACATTTAGAGCATTTACGGCTAGTTTTTCAGAATCTGTTGGATCATTAATATTTTGCTAAGCGATCTAAATGTCAATTTGGTCGCAAAAGCATGGAGTACCTCGGGCACTGTATTTCACTTCAATGGATTGAGGTGGAAAAGACTAAAATACAAGCAATAGTTGATTGGCCCACTCCTCTGTCTTTAAAAGCACTTCGGGGTTTTCTCGGTCTTTCGGGATTTTATAGGCGTTTTGTCAAAGGATATGCATCTATAGCAGAACCTTTAACGGATCTACTAAAAAAAGATGCATTCTTATGGAATTGTACTACGGAAACAACTTTTAAACACCTCAAAGAAGCCATGACATCTGCCCCTGTGTTGGCTCTCCTTGATTTTTCTCTTCCATTCTTTCTGGAATCTAATGCATCTGGCACCGGCGTGGGAGCGGTTCTCTGTCAACAAGGGCACCCCATTGCTTTTTTTAGTCAAAAGTTATCCTCACGCATGAAAGGAGCCTCCACATATCACCGGGAAATGTTCGCCATTACACAAGCTGTAAAAAAATGGCGACACTATTTATTGGGACACAAGTTTTTTATCATTACCGATCAGAAAGGTATTCGTGAACTAACATCTCAAACTATCCAAACACCAGAACAACAATATTGGCTCTCTAAGCTCATTGGGTTTCATTTTGAGATTAAGTATAGACTGAGCCGAGATAATAAGGTTGCTGATTCCCTTTCTCGTGTTCACTACTACGCCATATCTCTCCCTAGATTCAATTTCATGGATGAAGTCCATTTTGCCAATCAACATGATACGGAATTGATGGACTTATGCATTCAGGTGCAGGGACAGAATGCTACTTTTAACAAGTTCTCTATCAAGAGAGATTTCTTATATTTCAATGATCGCTTAGTAATTCCTTCCACTGGCTCCTTGAAACATAAGTTAATAGCTGGGTTTCATGCATCTGTTCAAGGAGGGCATGCTGGATTCCACCGAAATTTCCATCGTCTAACTTCAAATTTTTATTGGAAATATATGAGGGCTGATGTTCGCTCATTTGTGGCTCAATGTATGGTTTTTCGACAGGTTAAAACTAGCAATCTTGCACCAGCAGGCCTTCTCCAGCCTTTGCCGATTCCAACTCGTATTTGGGAGGATATATCATTGGATTTTATCACGGGACTTCCAAATTCGGGAGGCAAAACCTTCATTCTTGTTGTGGTGGATTGATTATCCAAGTATGCCCACTTCGTTACTTTCGTAGCTCACTTATCCAGTACTATGGTTGCTGCTTTACTTGTAAATGAAATCATCCGTCTCCATGGGCTGCCACGTTCGATAGTCAGTGATAGAGACAGAACTTTTGTTAGTTATTTTTGGCGAGAGATATTTCGTCTCCAAGGCATGACATTATCAATGAGTACATCTTACCATCCGGAAAGTGATGGCCAAACTGAAGTCGTGAATCAAACTCTCGAAATGTATTTACGTTGTTTTACTATGGATCGACCTTCTTCTTGGACTCGTTTTTAGCATGGGCAGAATTTTGGTACAATTCGGTGTATGACACTTCAGCAGGTATGACTCCTTTCGAGGCTGTATATGGGCGTCCTCCACCAACCATTTCCAGATACTTAGTGGATTCGAGTTCAAATGCAGCGGTTGATCAAGAGCTTCATCAAAGAGATATCAATTTGCAACAACTACGTGTTAACTTGGAGAGAACTCAAAACAGAATAATTAATTTGGCGGATAAACATAGGACATACATCAATTTTGATGTAGGAGATTTGGTGCGTTTACAGCCATACAAACAGTTCTCGGTTCGTGGCCATTCTTCTTGTAAACCGAGTCCTCGTTTCTTTGGCCCTTTTCCTGTGATTGAGAAGATTGGTATTGTTTCTTATAGGTTGCAACTTCCTAATCATGTCGAGATTCATCCAGTGTTCCATGTTTCGAAGCTTAAAAAGTTTGTGGGAGACTCAAATACTCCTCCACAACCTTTGCCTAAGTGGGCTGGTGAATCACATACAATTCTAAACCCTCAACAAGTTTTAGCAACAAGAGAGATTTTAAAGAAAGGTAAGCCAAGATCTCAAATCTTGATTCGTTGGGAAGGGCTAAACACAAAAGAAGCTACCTGGGAAGACTTGGAATCTCTATCTCCTGTTTCTCAGAACCTTGAAGACAAGGTTCTGGTTGGAGATGGAAGTCATGATATGGACCAGCATGAAGGACCAACAACATCCCAAGCCCAACGAATTGGACCACCCCAATTCAAAGGCCAAATATCAAGTCCACGTGTTAGCAAACGTGTGAGAGGACCACCAAAGCATCTGGAAGATTTTGTGCACCGTGGCTAACGGATTTCTAGAGAATATGTCAGGGAGAGAGGCTATTGAGAAGAGCAGAGAAGATTGTTCTTGCTTTTGTTAATTTTCCTTTTTTCCTTGTAGTTTGATCTGAGTTCCGAATTCAGTGATATTATTTCCTCTTGAATCAATATATTGCAATTACATTTTTTCAATCTTGCTTGAGAATGGTGGAGTTAGGGCATGATAGTTGTGATTGATGTATTGGATTAAATGGTAATTTAAGGTTATTATTTGGGTGTTGATGGTTAGTTATTGGGTTTATTGTTGTAGGATCACCATCAAGGTTTAGGAAACCAAGTGCTCAAAGTGTAGTAAGTATAATCATTTCTTCAATGCCTCACATGATCCTATATGTATGTGTTTTGATGATTTTATGATGTTAACTCCTTTCAAATTCCATTCATCAGATATATATATAAATATGTATATATGGGCAATTATATATATTATAGAATGAAAGGAGTTAAACTTTAAATAATGCGTCTAAGATGTTTGATAAAATGTCTGAATGAAGTTTTATATGATTAAATGATTGGATTGATAGTGATAGTAGCGCCATTGCCTCTGGAAATTCTAAATCCGCAATGTAATTGGCCAATTAACGATAAAAACATGTGCTCTCTTAGAAGATGCATTTTATGCAGAGTTACATGTCCCTCCTATAAGATTCTTTTTTACGAAGAGGGTTAGCAATGAATGAACTATCTTATAAGAACTATCAATTCTTCAGTTAATCAATGAAATGAATAGCATCCCTATGTATTGTTGTATTATGATTCTTGAAGAATGATATTAAAGATGATTTGACGTTTATGAAATAAGATGGATAATGTTTACAATAAAATGAAATTGAGGCTATCTATTTTATGTTTTACAATAAAATGATATATATATATATATATATATATATATATATATATATATATATATGTATCTTGTTAGTATTATTTCTATTTGCTGAGTTTTATACTCATTCGAGTTATGTTCATGTGATGCAGGCTCATGTAAGAAAGACTAATCATCTCTGAGTTGTCAAAGAAAGAGAAGTGAATATGCCAAACTTTGGAGATTTTAATTGGATGCTATTTTGTTATTTTGTTATGTTAAGCTTTTGGTTATTTTGGGAAGTATTGAATATCATATCGTGTTTTTGTATTTGAATTAGTTATATGTGTGGTTATTGCATTAAATGGTATCTAATGAATATTAAAATCTTTTGCATGTGTTTATGTGTTGCTTGAGGCATGTTGCATGTCCTATTTATAGGGAGATGCTGTCCAAAATTTTTTAAACTACACATTTTCTCTAAATTATATATTAAAGCTTCTGCACTAATTATGCATTTTAGTCACGAGTGTTACAAGAATGTTCTTGCTTTTGTTAATTTTCCTTTTTTCCTTGAAGCTTGATCTGAGTTCCGAATTCAGTGATATTATTTCTATTAGAAAACCGAGATCCAACTCTCTTCCAAAGAAAAAAAAACGGCCACCTCTCTTGATGAAGAATTTTGAGCCGTCTCTCAATTATTTTCTCTCCTACGCAAAATATCTTCCATATTTTCTAGTGCAAATTGGAAGAGGAACACACTATTCAGTCGTGGACCTAATTAGAAGGAAAGAAAGGAGTCTCTTGAGTCTTGTTGGTGGGTGGTGGTAGGGTTTTGACCTTTTATGTATTATATATAATTAAATAATAACTAATTACATAATTAACATTAATGGGTTTGATTTAATTAATTGAGCTAGTCCAACTAGTTTAATTAATTTAATCAAAGCCCATTAAAACTTTAATTATTTATTATGTTGGACTTGTACTCCTACAAGCCCATAAAACATACTACTCACCAAATTTAATTTATTAGTTAATAAACTCAACTTTTGAGCTTAATAAATTAAATACATTATAAATTCAACATTTGAATTTATTATTTAAATTATAAATTCAACTCCTTGAATTTTTATCACCTCCAAAATTTAATATTTAATAAACCCAACTTTTGATTTTAATAAATTAAATTATCAAATTTTATAAATTCAACTCCTTGAATTTATTCTCTCAAAATTTAATTATCATAAATTCAACTCCTTGAATTTACTATATAACATAAATTCAACTTCTTGAATTTATTCTCTCCAACGGGAACAAACGATCCAGTGCTTGTGTGACCCTCAATGGTTCAGGGATACAGCTAGCCGTGGGTTCACAACTCTTTGTGATTCAGGACATAATCCTTTATTCGGGCTTACCCTAGTTAGCCCCATTCTTTTCATCAACACCTTAATTAAGAATGTCAGAACTCATTTCTGATTGCACCCATCAGATCACGGTAAGAGCGTCTAGTAACATCTCCCCATGATTTCCTAGGTATCACTGATAGTGCCTGCAAGAACCAGTCGATTATGATTAGCGTACAGTACGGCCCCTTCATCTCATATATCCCGATCGAATCTGCAACCATTGGTTCATCGAGGGTTGCATATTAATTCGATAACAATGTGATAACTTTAATAGTGGCATCGCGTGTACTATTGGAGAACTCCTTCTCCAACGTACATCTCATACTCTGGCCAGAGCACTATTATTACATCAGATCACATAGGATATCCACACCCGCATGTGAGCGGTGAATCCCCGACTACAATGCACTGGCTCCTATATGTGTCGCAACTATACCCAACCTCGCCACCTGATGACTCTCCTAGAGCCGGTAAACGAGTCAAAGCACAGCCCTAGCATATAGAGCCTCAGTGTTGTCCCAGGTCGTAAGGACTAATGGTGTACAATCATAACCACAGACTTATCCTCTCGATGAATGATAACCACTTGGAAAGTCCGAGAGAGGGTTGTTCGGTATAATCATCATATGACTACCCATCTGCATGTTTGGACATCTGTATGCCCTTACCAAGAAACGCAGTACACAACATCACAGATGCTAGTCTTGAGCTCAAGCGGCCTTTATCCCTGTTTTAGGCGGCTGAATCGACTAGGAACGAATTTAGAATATGCAGTGTTTACAAATGAGTTTCAACATCGAAGTACGATTCATTTGTATTAAAGCATAATCAAGCACTTTATCTATGCTGTTTGCATGGGTATACAGATAAAGTATAACAAGACCATAAAAAGTTAAATTATATTAAAATAAAGATTGTTTATTTCACTTGAGTCAATAAATTCCCTAGCCAACCGTTGGCTTGCAGGGCAACTACTCTAACAATTTCCTCTTGAATTAATATATTGCAAGTACATATCAGACTTGTTTCGGTGGTGGGTTCATCGGTGGAGATTTGGTTTTGCAAGGACTTCCTTTGGTCGCTCGATTTGAGCACCATATTTCTTGATTCTTCTGCCAATTAATTGTTGTTGGGAGAGAGAATTAATGAGAATGACGGAGACTGACTGCTACCGATTGATGCATCAAAGAAAATTATACAATTTAATGATTTGCTTCTCTTCTTCTTTTGTTTGTATGTCATTTCATAAATACATATATGTTAAAAACTTTCTAAAGTTTGTGATGAGACAGTAAGAGTTAATAATTCATAAACGATAGGAAAAATAAACCTATTAAAATAATTTAGAGAGTTGTTTGCCAAATAGAATCCGTATGCGTAATATAAATTTTTTTTAAGATTAAATGATCTTGAAAACAAAAGTTTGTATCTATATTGAACTTAAATGCAATCTTTTTAACTCGATCATGTATAGTTTACTAATTTATTAACCATAGTATACCCTAATGAATTTACAGAAAATAGTTTCGAAATATTACAAATACTAAAGCGAGTTATAGATTTTAAAAAGTTAATGGAATAAACAAAGAAAGAAAATAAAGGTCTTTCTACTATGGGCTCTGGATTATAAATTTATTTCTCGTGCTAAATAAAAATGATATAAATATTTATTTTTATGAAATCCAAAATATTACACTAATTAAACCAAATATCTGATCCGATTATAACAAGATCAATTGGTCGCAATCAAGCAGTAAGAAAAGAAAATTTGATCATTGATTCAAAAGTCGTGGATTGGTTTGTGATTGTTTCAGTTTGTTATCTTCAATAAAATTTCAGGTGATATCTCTTTCATTATGTATTATTTATTAATAATTATTTTGATATTAGGGCCGGGACAATGTTTTATTCTGATTTGGCGGATTTTTTTTTAAAAAAAGAAAAACTTTTTTCTCTCTCAATAATAATAATAAAAATTAATTTTTTTAAAATATATTTAAAAAATATTATTTTAAAATAAAACCATGTTTATTGTTTGTATCTTAGTGATTTTTGCAAAAATATCTCACATTATATATTTGAAAGGTTTTAGAAAATATATTAATTTATCTAAGCATGTTTAAATTTTTATTTGAAAAAAGTCAATTTTAATAATTTGATTATTACAAATATATGATTTATGAAATCTTTTTGAGTGATTAACAATTGTGATAAGATCAATTATTAAAGTATATGACTTAAGACATACCTGATAAGAGTGTCTAAAATTTTAAACTCACACATATTTGGTGAGTGAGTGGACCTGATTGAGAAAACAGAGTTCAAGCCTTTAGTGATCATGGAAGAGGCTATCTATTACTTACCTCTTGAGTTCTTATTTTGAAAAAAAAAATTGATATTTCATGAAGAAAAAAAAAGATGTTGAAGATCTATGTAATTTTAAAGTTATATGCTATAACTCATTTATTTCTCATAAAAAAAGAAAAAAAAAGAAAGCAGAAAAAAATAGAAAGAGAGAAATATATTGTACAAATTAAACAAATATGTGGTCAAGGAGCATAAACTTAGTCTGATTCTATGATGTTATGAAAGAAAAAATCTCAAAAGAAGATCAAGAAAAAAAAAAAAAAAAAAATATATATATATATATATATATATATATATATATATATATATATAAAATAAAAATAACTAGATTTTGAATCAATGGATTTTTTATCTTTTGATTAATTTGGCTCGTTTGTCTGTTTGCATTATGTAAACCATTTTCCTATGCATTTATCTGTATTCCAACTCAATGAGAGAAATCGTTCCCATGAATTGAAACATTTATTAACATGTGAGGATATAGAGTTAAAACTCTTATTAGGAATTTCTGAAGGTCATGTACATTTAATTACCTGAAAATAAGTTTTGAATTGATCAGCTCATATTATTTCATAAATTATAATTATGATGATCTTGATATAACTCTGACGGTTTTCAACTTTAATTTAAACACTTGGATAGTTCCGATTACATTTCTATTTAAATTAATCAATATGTTTTTTGTTGCTATTAATGCTTAAAATTGCTAGGGACTAACAATAAGCTGGTTGGGGTGTAATAAACATAAAAAATTGTACGTTAATTAATTGTTTTATAATAAAAATTTATAATTTTTTTGTGTTATTAAATGTTTAAATATTATATATTTTATAATAAATTGTATAAAATAATATTTGTTTTGTAATTATAAGTTTTTACTATTTTTACAGGTTTGATAAAACAAGAATAACCTTGGCTTTATAAATGAGATTAAGATAATTCTTCGATTTTTTGAAAGTTGATTTTAATATCTACAATATTGATGGCAAGCATGAGATAAAAATATTCTCACAATTGGGATCAAATTAAGCAACAAATAAAATTACCAATGGAATGACAGTTTACCATGCTAGAGCATTTTGACTATATCTCTCAAATTACTTGGTCAAATGGTAACAAAAATATAACAAAATTCAAACAACTTAATTATCTACATGTTTTGTTTTATGTGGAAAAGCAAAATCGGATAGAAAGATTTTCAAAAGTGATGTGTATGATCACATAATTTCTTGGAACACCAATATCCCTCATTATATGAACAAATCTTGGTTTTTCTTTTATTTCTCCATTTAAATATAATTATCATGTTAATATATATTCAAAGTTTTACACTTTGAATAAGATGAAACTCTTAGTATGTTAATAAAGTTACTAAAAGGTAATAATCTATGTTTTATATTATTTAATCATTATTTATTGTTTATGTTATATTTATTTCTTTAACCATTATTATACCCTATTTATAAGTGAGAGTTTTTGATTTATTATTGCTATATGTTACACTAAATTCTTGGAATCATTTAAATGTTATTGGTACTACCAACTATTTAAAGTGAATACCTTGATTTATTATATATGAATATATAATAATATTAATTTCTTTGTACAATTTAAATGTTTGTTTGGTTTTACCAACCATTTAAAGTGAGAACCTTGATTTAGTATTTACAAATATATATCACAATAAATACTTGATAATATTTATAAGCTTTGGTATATATTATGTACTTATAAAATATATAACATAATATAAATATGACTATTTAATATATTGTAACCATTTAATTTAGTGAATTTAAATAATGTTCGTTAATGTTAATTTTATTAAAATACTAAGAGTGGATCCTCTAATCTCAAATACATAAATTAAAATTTGAAAAATTAAAAATTACGAGTTAAAGATTCAAACAATTAAAAGAAAAAAATAAACAAAGCAAAAAGACATTATAGTGGACTTATAATTACCTTAGCTTCCGTGTGGATACGATATTCGGACTCATCGAATTATACTATTTGTGGACTACCTGCTCTTGAGAGGGCCACAATCAAAGTCGCATCACTTGTGCAGACGTGAGGAATATAGCCTTTATTTCTCAGGCGGGGCGGAAAGACTCCGAATTTGCCGATAATCTCCCGCTATTAGATAGATGTGGCTTATCCGATGTTAGCAGAATAACCGCTGTTTGAGAGATAAATAGTAGAATCAAGACAAAAGCGAGACATGAATGAAAGCACAACACAGTAAGAACTAGCATAGTAGGACATGACATCGGTTGGGGAGAGGGAAAAGCTATCAGACACCAATCCAATTAATAGACAAAGAGGCTTGCCCGAAGGTTCAGGAAGAGAAGACAATAATTTCTCAGTTAGAACATTAGGAACCTTATACCCATATGAAAGAAAGCAGCCAAAAAAGTAGAGAAGATCATAGATGGGTTTAGCTAGAAAATTCTTTAGCTCACACATATGCATTCCTTGCTTGATTTCCCTTCCAATCGAATATAAACTATTAAAGCAAAGGCAAGCAATAGCTCGGTGGTCGCTATTACTTCATTCGTTCGTTTTGTACAATTTATTTAGTGCTCGCTCCGGTACATTGTTGGGTTGGTTCCTCCTGCTTCCCCTTCGGGAACAGAAAGAATGCCCGCAGCTCAAACTTTGACAAGCTAGCGAAAAGAAAAGGTGGTCCTGCCAAGGCGCATCTGTTTCCGAATGATATCATTCACCTGACCTCCCATAGGGACTTGAATACTCCTTTATGGGTTGTAATCGGTAGGGACTTGAATACTCCTTTATCGGTTGTAATTGGAAAGCGAACTGGAGGCTCAACGCTCTCTGTTGTATTCAAAGAGGTCTCCGTTCTTTTTCTTTTTAAGGTATGGTAAAGGGCCAGGCATGGTGTGGTAGGAGCACCCAAAGATGCATATGAACCTAGAACCAGGGCTAGGTTTGGTAAGTGATTTTGAACAAAAGAAACAACACATAAAGAGGGCCGGAATCATTCCCTGCTGATGACTAAAAGACTAAAATAGAGCTTTCAGCTAGCTTTTTTCATGGACAAGGTTTGAAGGCTCAACTCTAAAAATGCTCTAGACGCTCGAAAGAAGTCCACGTTGTTCACGTTTTTCAGGAGAGAGGCGTATTAATCATGCTTTGAAGGAGCGAAGTAGTGGAGTAGGAGAAGTAAATATGGACGATACAGAACGAAGGATGATAAAACTATCGTCCGTTTCTATCCTAGTAGCTATGATGCAATCATGGTAGGTCAAGCTACAAGGGAAGCGTGGGATCATTTAGATTTGCCGTAAGGACCTATCACGAGGGGGCAGATGAATAGATCCAAGGAAGCATTGCATGGATTCATATATTTTGATTTTGTAAGCAATATTTGGACGAAATTTTGCACACTTTCATATTACTGAATATTGAATTACCTTGTTTTTGAGTTTTCTATCAAACTTAAAAAAAAGCTTTTTCTTTGTAACAAAAAAATCAAACTTATCAAAGTTTATGCTTGTGGTATTTGTCGATCGTTCTTACGCGGATTGTCGAAGGCGAGTTCTTTGAAGGTTCTTTCGAGTGTCGATTGTTTTCTTGTGATTATTTGTTGCTAAGCTTTTAGTAGTTTAGAGGTGGATATCACACAACACTTGATTCAAAAGATCGGGACATCACAACACGCATCCTTATTCATTATTGAATTGACGGTGCGATTCCAATTAATCGTGTTTGCCTTTTTTTTTCGTACAAGGATTCATATCATTTAATATCAGAGCTTTGGCTCATTGAATTCAAGTAAATATCTCGTTCTTAAATTTTCAGATTTGTGTCGATCCTTCGTTTGTTTCCAGATTTGCTCTGTTATATCGTTTCTTTTGTCTTTTTGTGAGTCTGTGATTCTCAAAAATTTTGTGATTTTTTTCCTTGGGATTATCGAGCAAAATATTTTTTGTAAAGAGTACAAAAATTCTGAAAATTTGACATTAATTTGTTTTGATATTTTGTTCTATTCCCTTTTGTGAGTCATATTCAATAATCTTTCACTATAAAAAAATATTATATTTTCAAATTTCTTGCTACGCAGTCTGAATGAGCCTATCACAATTGTTCACAAGTTGAACTTGATTGTTTGATATATACAAATACAAAGCTTGAGCACCTTGAGGGAACTCTCGAATTTGAGTAAAAATACTTGAGTGCGAGTGAATCTTATTTGGAGTGACTGGTGAGTATTTGTAGTGAGGAAGAAAAAATAGGAGCGAATTTTCATTGGAGTGGCCTTGAGCATTTGGACGAGGAATATCTTTTATTTCTACTAACGTTTTCTTGCAGGTACAATGTCGAAAGAAAATATTGAGAATTGTGGTAGGAACGGAAGAGATAGAGGGTTTGGTAGAGAAAGAAGAGAAGTCTTAAGGGGTAGATACGATAATGAGAATATGGAAGATGATAACATGGGAAATAATAAGATGAAGATTCCATCGTTCCATGGGAAATCTGACCCGAAGGCATAGTCAGAGTGGGAAAAAAGGGTAGAGTATGCGTTTGAATGTCACCACTAATCCGAACAAAAAAAATTTAGGTTGGCGGTGGTTGAATTTCTAGACTATGCTCTCATTTGGCGGGATCAACTAGTGACCACTAGGAGGAGATATAATGAGAGGTCCATTGAAACATGGGATGAGATGAAGGGAGTCATGAGAAAGAGTTTTGTGCCCCACCACTACTATAGGTAGATGTTTAAAAAGTTGCAGAATTTGAAGAAGCGTACGAGGAGTGTCGAGGAATACTATAAGGAGTTGGGAGTAGTAATGATTAGGACAAATATAGAGGAGAATAGGGAGGCGACGATGGCACGTTTTCTTTGTGGTTTGTACAGAGAGATTCAAGACCAAGTGGAGCTTAGACACCACTTGATGGTGTAAATGGCCATCAAGGTGGAGCAACAACTTAAGAGGCGAAGAGTTGGCCGCACCAATCAAATTGGGAATGCATCAACATCTTGGCGTTCCAACGTTGTTACACATGAAGAAGGCATGGGGATGGCCAATCCCAAAGCAGAAATTAAGCAAGAGACGCATAAACAAGGAGTGCAAGGTAAATATGAAACTCCTATTAATTATTCTAGAGATATCAAGTGTTTTAGGTGTTAAGGAGTTGGCCATATCGCTAGCCAATGTCCTAACAAGAGGGTAATAATAATTAGCACTTATGAGGATTATGAATCTCAAAGTTGACGAAGATGATGATGGTGATGATGATAAGATGCCTGAGTTGGAGAAACCTGTTGAGAGATATGAGGCGATTGTAGGTGAAGCATTGGTGACTAGGTGTATCATGAGTGCCCAAGTCGAGGAGGATGAGACCAATAAGAGGGGGGACTTGTTTCATACTAGGTGCTTTGTAAACGAAAAAGTTTGTAATCTGGTTATATATGGAAGAAGTTGTAACAATGTAGCTAGTTGTGAGATGGTGGAGAAGTTGAGTTTGTCTAATTTAAAACATCCTTAACCACATAGACTACAATGCTTGAATGAATGTGTGGAAGTGAATGTGAACAAGCAAGTTTTGGTATCCTTTTCGATTGGTAAGTACGTTGATGAGGTATTGTGTGATGTGTTGGCAATGCATACTTGTCATATTGGGTAGACTTTGATAGTATGATAAGAAAGTGACACTTGATGGTTTCAAGAATAAGTACTCATTTGTCCTAAACACATAATCGTTTGTATTGCTTCCCTTGTCCCCAAAGCAAGTGTTGGAGGACTAATTGAAAAAGAAGAAAAGAGATGAGGTCGGAAGAAAGAGTGTTCAAAAAAGTGAGATGACCTTAGAAAAAGAAAAAGATATGGTCGAAAGAAAGAGTGAACAAAAGAGTGAGATGACCATAGAAAGAAAAATAGAAGAAAAGAATGAGAGGAAAGAAAAAGAAAAATAAAAAGAGGCCAAAGAAAAGAAAAAGAAAAATAATTTGATGGCCCAAAAGAGTGAGTTCGAGAGTTGTTTATTCTTGCATAAGCTCTTTCATGTGCCTTTGTACAAAGTGGTTTAATCTCATGGTGATGATATAACCGGTTGAATCCCGAGCATTATTAATTCTCCTTTGCAGGATTATGATGAAGTCATGATGAGAAGGCAGGCAAATGTTGATGGTATAAAAATGTAATGTGGTGATCCATATGATATTGAAATGTCCCTTACTTTTTAACTTTAAAATCCTATTAATTTTTTTTTTCACACATACTTTCGAAATCACCATTTAAAATAACTTAACGTGTCCATAAATCAAAATAATTTAACATTTAAAATCTCAAGTGCATAAAAATCCCTAAATCGTCAATTAACACTTTCAACTTCAACATTTAACATGATCAATTTAACTTCAAAATAAACATAAAAATCTCTAATTAACTCATTAAAAAAAATCCTTTAAAACTTTTGACTATCAAGCTAATGCGGAAAATAAAATCCCTCGGGAGTGTACTGCAGGACTCGATTCACTCAAGCGTCAGTACCAACCTCAATATCATCATTACGTGCAACATTCAAACCTAGTGAGTCTAATAACTCAGCACGTTCTAAACATGAGTAGTATGCATGTTTGAAACCTAATTTTGGAGTTTGACAAACTGGACGTGAAAATATTAAACAACTGATCAAGGAAACTAAAGGTAGTTGAACTAAAAGTTTCGTAACTGATAGTTGCCCAAACTGAATATCAATATATAATCAAGGGAACTAAATTGATATAAGCTAACTGAAGCTGTGTAGTCAACTGAAGGATCAGTTGGGATCTGATCGGTCACACATTCATCAATTTATCATATCGGCTAAAAAGAGTAAACTAAGTCATCAGCTTTGCACATCATCAGTGGAAAGAACGTAGCCCAAAAACCGTAAGATTGTACAGAGAGCGACAGGAACACCGCATTTCAGAAATGCTGCAGTGTACGACTGTCAAAAGAATGTTGACGTGGCAAACAACAGATATAAAGTTTCAAAATGCATTCATTGTTATCATTCAAAGCAAAGTCTATGAATAGTCTGTAAGGTCCAGGAATTTAGTTCACGTAACGTAAATGCATGAAATCTAGAGTTTTAATTAAAATACGTGTATAATTATTTTTATAAATTTTATGCATAATTCTGGCATGATAGGATTTACTTCATGAAATTTTAAAGGTTCAAGCATTAAAGATTTTTAAGTTGCATTTTGCTCTCGAACGAGGAACGGAGACCGGTGAATTATCAGAAAATTATTTTTATTACATGATTAATTGTTATTAATTAAAATTAGATATTTTAAAAATATTTTTCAACAAATGGGCTTTCTTGGGTATTTTTACCCGCTAGAGCATATTTTTCAGCGATACACAAATTTTATCGAAATGTGAGACTTTTTGAGGGTTCAGGTATTATTTTCAGAAACTTACCAAAACGATTTATTTTCCGAAAGTGTGTTTGGACTTAATGAGTCTACCTTTAAGCTTATTGGGATTAAAACTTTTGTTAAACTTTTAAATGACCATTTAAGGCCCATTATCTATTATTTAAATATTTAATTAGTACCTAAACTCCACTAACCTATTCTTAACCTAAACCTAGTCACTAACCAGCCACCCACCCCCTCCACTCATCAGCCTCCCCGTGTGCTGCTTCAGCAAGGTAGCCGATTTCTTCTTTTCCTTCAAGCTCAAGCTCTCCTCGCGCCTCGGTCGTGTATCCCTTCGAGCGTTTGTTCACAAAAAGTCATCAGGCATGCCAAGTTCTTTTGTTTTGCATCTTATACGCCATATTTATGTTAATTGTGTGTTAAATCATGTAAGAACTCTCGATCCAGCCTTGCACTTGAGAAATTATCGGTTTTATTTATGTTATTGCATTTCCATGCTCACCACTAACATTTTTTTTCCTGAATTGTTGCAAGGGGGATTCTGTACTGTGCATGGAGGGTCTGTTATCATTGAGATAGAAATGGTTTTTAAGCTTGAAATGAGGCCTTGTAGCATTGAGTAAGCGTCGATCGAGTTCTTGAGGTTTTGGGCTCGTAAGTGGGGAGATTGGTGGAGTGGCATGGACCAGTGTTGTAGGGGCCAAATCAAGCCATGTACCAGAACCTGGTGGGTCTGAACCATGGCCTAAAAAGGTTCCGCCATTACTGGGACAAGCCACGAAGCCGATCGAGCCTGGGGTAGGAAGTTGGTCGCGGTTTGTACTTCTTGGAGGCGAGTGAACGATCGCAACTTCCAGCGTGCATGAGGTTGGATCCGGGGGTCTTTTAGGTCCCTTAGGGTCTGGTCTAGGTCCTAGATTGCTGTGCTTGTGATCGGTGCGAGCTGGTGCGAGCTTAGGGGTGCTATAGTTCGGGTGGTACATTGAGGGTTGGATAAGGAAATAGCTAAATCTGTCCAGAAACTTGTAGGGTCAGTCCAAAATGTTTAGCGGCTTTGTTTTGATTGTTTTAGGGACTTTTAAGTGTTTATAAGGTGTGGTAAAAATTTGGAGAAATTTTGGTTAAGTTTCGAGTCGATTCGGGTTAAAACTCCTGTCCAATTTTTAAAACGAATCGGTTAAGTTGCAAAGTGGGCTCGAGTTTACGTCTAGGAATGCTTAAAAATATGTTTTGGGATGTTTAAAGGAGTTTGGTAAGCTACAGGTCAAATTTAGAGGTCCAAGGTTAAACGATTATTTTGGGTTTCTAGGGGCAAAATGGTCATTTTGCACCCGGGGTGAGAATTTAGTCCTGGCAGCGTCCTGAGTAAAAATTTACCATATTTTAAATGTTTATGAATCATGTTCACGATTTTTAAGAATTTATGAAATTATACGTTGCATGCTTGGATTTGAGGAAAATTGCATATGTGCATGATTTTTATAAATGATGTTTTGAATAATGAGAATTAATTGTGGCTATCGAAGTATATATAAATGCATAAGACGTATATGTAAATGATGATGATGAGGCCTAGGCACGGTGGATGGGTAATCATGTCACTGATGTCCAACAACCATCGGGTATCGCGGTTCTACGTATGATGGATCCATCGTAAATAATGATGTACGATAGTCACCTCTAATGAAATGAATTCACCAAAGGAAATGATAAATGATGAATGATGATTAACGATGAGTTTTCTTAACACGTCATGATTTTACACGACACATTTATGTTAAGCTTTTAAAGTTCATGAAAGATATGTTTAGTATGATATTTTTCACTGTTATGTGCCATGAATATGTACTTGTTATTTCTGCTACAGGCGTGTTGAGTCTTTAGACTCACTAGGCATGTGTGATGCAGGTGAGTTTGATATCAAGGGGACTGGAGGTGCTGAACGCTGAGTAGGAAGACCCAGTGGGCGACACGACCCGAGGACCTCATGTTTTTCCGCACATTTACGATTTTATGATATTGAGAGGATATGAGTATTTTATATGCTGTTGTTTTCACTGTTAGATTTTAGGATTTTTACTCGCTTATTTTCCGTTACTTACGATTATTTTTAAGTGATATTTTCAGTAAGACTGCATGTATGCAATTTATTCAAATGCTTATTTTCAAATTGTTAGCTTTATAAAAAATAAATATTTCTGCATTTTTAAAATGGTAGACGTTACAGTTAGTATCAGAGCAAGGTTCCTGTATAGGGTTGTGCCACCTCTAGCTTCTACAGATCAGTCTTCAAACCTCAAGTCTGTAAGCTTTTATGATTTAAATGTTTTAAATGATTTACTTTTATCATCTGCATGTTAACATGATTTAAGCTCTATGATGATCTACAATATATGTTTAACTGCTTTTATGATTTAAGGATTTATTGTTTTAAAAACTAGATTAATTGCATAATGGGTTACGTTTATAAATTGGACTGTATTTAGATATGCCTCCAAGACGTGCTCCTAGTACTGATAGGCAAGATGAGATTCCTGGCAGAGGACCTCCACCACCACCACTGCCAGGGGACCTAGCTATCCGAGTTCTGAAGGTTATGAATAGGCTATTGGAGCAGGTACAACATGCTTCTAGGCCTCAGTTGGATGTTTTTGAGCAATTCAGACGACTGAACCAGAAGGAATTCAGGGGCACTACTGATCTGTTCCCAGCAGAGGGATGGTATCGATCTCTGGCATTGCACTTTGAGTATCCTCAGATGAGAGATGGCGACCGGTCCAGGTGCGCCATCAATAAGCTGAGAGACGATGCGTCCCTTTGGTGGGAGGGAGCCGCTCATGCTGTGTACTTGGCTACCCTTACATGGGTCAGGTTCAAGGAGTTGTTCTATGGGAATTACTTTCCAGCTGACGTCAGGGGTCGCCTAATGAGAGAGTTTATGAGTATCCGCTAGGGGGACTCATCTGTGGCGTAGTTCATCCGCAAGTTCGACAGAGGCTGCCATTTTGTGCCCATGATAGCGAGAGATGTCGATCAGAAACTGCGGAACTTTTTTGATGGATTTAGACCCACCCTCCACAGGATGTCATGCTGATGAGGCCGACAGGTTACAATGAGGCCACCGCCTGCGCTTTTCAGGCGGAACAGGCTCTGAGGGATATAGACTTCGAGATGCAGAGGAAGCGGCATCAGACACAGTCCAGTTCCCAACCTCAGAAGAAACAGTTCTCAGGGCCACCGAAAAAGCATGGGCAGCAGAAGC
The DNA here is from genome assembly GCF_022965805.1 of Primulina eburnea. Lineage (NCBI taxonomy): Eukaryota > Viridiplantae > Streptophyta > Magnoliopsida > Lamiales > Gesneriaceae > Primulina > Primulina eburnea. The sequence continues at coordinate 22,144,849 of NC_133110.1, forward strand.
CCCAGGGTCAGTTTAGGAGGCCCCAGCAGCAGAGACCTCCTCAGGCGCCAGGGGTGCCTAAGCCAGATGACAGGCATACATGCCCGCAGTGTAGCAAGTTCCATGTCGGCAGGTGCTTACAGGGGACCTTTAGATGCTTCGTTTGTGGACAAGAAGGCCACAAAGCAGCGGACTGCCCAAAGAACACGGGACCCACTACTGGCCGAGCCTATGTGATGCATGCCGAGGAGGCTGATGCATTGCCAGACTCGACAATGATTACTGGTAACCCTTTTGTTTAAGATTTTAATTCACTGTACAATTGCATGGATTTTATGCTTATATGAGGATTTATTTTTGGGATTGATAACATAAAAGGAATTAAGATGCATGTTCTACATGGTTGGTATTGAGAATTTAATTGTTTTAACGGAGAACATTAGGGCTTAATTGTAATTATCGATGAATTGAGGACTTGATGGCTAAAACTAAAGATTTGGGTACAAATTTCGAACTTTAAGGGGATAATTTTCAATTTTCGAGCTTCTGAGGATTTATGTCGATTTTTGGAAAAGATGTTTGGGTTAATGCAGTGATTTTTCGAGGATTTTGGGTTAATTGCCGATAAGAATGATAAACATAAAAATTGTACATTAATTAAATGTTTTATAATATAAATTTATAGTTTTTATTTTATTAAATGTTTAAATATTATATGTTTTATAATAAAGTGTGTAAGAATAAGTAGTTGTGTAATTCTAAGTTTTTACTATTTTTACAGGTTCGATAAAACAATAATAACCTTGGCGTTGCAAATGGGATTAAGATGATTCTTGAACATGTAGAAAGTTGATGAATTAATATCTACAATATTGGTGACAAGCATGAGATAAAAATCTTCTCACAATTGAGATCAAATTAAGCAACAAATAAAGTTACAAAAGGAGTGACAGTTTTACCATGCTGTAGCATTTTGACCATATCTCTGAAATTACTTGGTCAAATGGTGAAAAAAAATACCACAATTAAAACAACTCAATTATCTACATGTTTTGTGTTATGTGCAAAAAAAATTCGGATGGGAAGATTTTCAAAAGTGATGTGAATATTGACATTATTTCTTGGAAAATCAATGAAGACTTATGTGTAAAAAATAATATTTTATTTGTGGTTGTTTCCCAAATTTGGCTATAAATAGGGGTGCATTGTAATGTATTGAGATATCCATCATTTTATGAACAAACCTTTGAGTTCATAATATTTCTCGCTTTGTTTATTTCTTCATTTAAATATAATTAACATGTTAATTTCATATTCAAAGTTTTACACTTTGAATAATGAGTAACTAACTTCTCAAAGTTAAGATGAAAAGGTGAAACTCTTGGCATGATAATAAGGTTATTAAAATATAAGAATCTATGTTTTATATTATTTAATCATTATTTATTGTTTATGTTAAATTTATTTCTTTAAGCATTATTATACGTGGGAGTTTTGATTTGTTGTTGCTATATGTTACACTAAATTCTTGGAACCATTTAAATGTTAATTTCAAGTCTATTTTTTTTTTTTATAGTTTGTTTTTCTTTCTTTGAATTTTTATTGCTTTTGTATGTTTTTCTTTTGCATTTGCATGAGCATTTGGTCACGTACACTTAGTTGTCAACTCATTCGAAATAACCCCTTTATTTTAACAAAACATTGCGGAAGAACCCATCCAAGAAAATGAAGATGAAATTCAATCTCAACATGATCATGATAGACGAAGAAAACTTAGAGATCACATGAATCCTACACTTACTAGTGCACCTTCATGTCTAGTTTTCTCCCCTGATGCATCTCATTTCAATTTTAAGCCGGGTATTATCCAAATTTTACCCAACTTTCATGGCTTAGATTATGAAAATCCATACATGCATTTACGAGAGTTTGAAGAAGTGTGCAACAAATATAATGATCTAAATTGTAGCATCAACACCATTCGACTTAAGCTTTTTCCTTTTTCTTTAAAAGATAAAGCTAAAACGTGGTTACAAAATCTTTGATCAGGATCCATTCGAACTTGGGATGAATTGCAACATTAATTTTTGAAATTTTTTTCCCATCTCATAGAACAAATTCTTTCAAAAGGAAAATCATCACTTTCACTCAAAAACAAGGAGAAACTTTTTGTCAGTGCTGGGATAGATATAAAGAATTGCTTAATCTTTGTCCACATCATGGTTTTGAAATTTGGAGAGCTGTTTCTCAATTTATGAAGGATTAACACCTAAAGATAGGAAAATGGTTGAATTTATTTGTAATGGAACATTTGAAGATAAAGATCCAAACGATGCAATTGAGTATCCCGATTTATTAGCTGAAAATGCTCAAAATTGGGACACTATAGGTACAATCGAACCATCAAACAAGATTCAATCTCCCACATTTGGTGGAGGTATGTACACCCTCAAAGATGAACATGATCTCCAAGCTAGATTTACCTCTTTGGCAAGAAAAGTTGAGGCACTTGAATTGAAAAAGAATGGTCAATTAAAATCTGTTTAAGAAATTTTGTGTCACATCTGTGTTACAAGTGATCATTCTACAAAAGATTGTCCGACTTTGCCCTCTTTTAAAGAATATCTCCATGAACAAGCCAATGTTTTGAACGATTTCAAAAGGCCAAATTTTGAACCATTTTCTCAAAGTTACAATCCAGGTTGGCGAAATCATCCAAATTTTAATTGGAGGAATGATAATGCTGCACAATTTCCCAACCACATTTCCAAAATCAACAAAAATTTCAAAATTATGCACCTTATTTCCTCCACCTAAAAGAAATTTGGAAGATACATTGAATTCTTTCATAACGAAGCAAGAGTCTATCAATACTCAAACTTCTCAAACCATGACAGGTTTGAAAGATACTTTTGCTAAATTTGCATCTGCACTTAATGTTCATGAAAAATTTAAATTTCCTTTACAACCACAGCCTAATCCCAAGGATCATTATTCACAAACTGGAACTTCTGGAACTCAACCGATGGATCAAGTAAAATCTGTTATTACCCTCCGCAGTGGTAAGGTTGTGTAAAAAACCATTCTTGAACATTGTGAAGATGATGATATATCAAATCCAAAGGGTAAGGAAGTGGAACCCATAACTTGCGAAGAGGAGGATCAACAGACAATGTCACCACCATTCCCTCATGCATTGAAAAATACAAAAAAATAAAATTTAGATTCTGTTATATATGATATTTTTAAACAAGTAAAAGTTAATATTCTTTTATTAGATGCAATAAAGCAGGTACCATCATATGCCAAATTTTGAAAGACTTGTGCACTGTGAAAAGAAAATTGAATGTGAAAAAGAAAGCATTTTTAGCCGAACATGTAAGGCTCGAAGATTTAGTTATCATAATCAGATGGATTTGTTGATAATTAAGATAATTGTAGATGTATTTCATTGGACTAGAAAAGAAAGGGAAATGTATAATAAAGATGTGAAAGATAGTCAAAAGAATAAGTAAGGCCGAAGCTATGGCGCATATGCGCGAAGGAATGCGCGCATATACATGAGAATTCCAGTAGCATTGGCGCATATGCGCGGAAAGAGTGGCGCATATGCGCGAGAGTAGTGGCGCATATGCGCGGAGCGTCCAGAACCATTGGCGCATATGCGCGAGTTTAGTGGCGCATATGCGCGAGTGCTAAATCTGCTGAGACAGTAGGTTCGGCGCATATGCGCGAGTAATGCCGCGCATATGCGCGAGACGTGTATTGCAAAGAACAAGCCATGTGTTCGAAACATGCAAAGTATATATATGATTTGCCTCGATTTCTTCTCAATTGCAGCAGAAGGGTTCGAGATTTCAGAGGGAAGAAAAGCTTTCAACTTTCTTTTCACTTTCAAATTGTGATTTTGCAAGATTTAGCAATCCAAAATTAAATCCGACTTCGGTTTTGAACTCCTCTCTTTATTAGCTACAAGGTGATGTAAGTTTTCTTCAATTCCAGCATGTTTTGAAATATATATGTTGGGAGAATTATGGTTTAAGCTTTAGAATGTGTTCTTGTAGTTATTGACACCGTAGAAATACAATCGGATCGAAGAACGGATATCGTATGCTATTATTACGATTTTCAACATGTATAGAATGAAGTATATGCAGATTTTGAGATCTTGACTTGGATATTGTGATGATTATGAATTGAGGATATAGTTTTGTGTTGATTATGTTGTATTGATTTGACCGGTGTCGAGAATTACGTCGTTATGCCGTCAAATTGTATCAAGATCAAGTATTGAGAGTGGATAGGTGTTGATTTGGATTAGTAATTGATAAATTGTGTATCAACATTCCATTTCAGATTCATCTTACCTCACTTCGACATCGAGACCTCGACATCGATAAAGGTGTAACAAAAAAAAGGTATAAGTCATGTTTTGTTTGGGGAGATGTAACTCAAATAAGATATTATTTGAGTTTCCCAACCAAAATCACATACTAGTATTATTAGATATATTGTAACATGTTTATGAATTGTGTATAGCATTATATTCAATCTTTTAACATGTTTATGCTTTGATTTCAGAATTTATTCAAGCATGTATGATCAGTGTGATATTCAGATATGAATATGATTATACTTTGTTTACATATTGATATTCATTGCATCTAAGATAGGAGAGTCTTTGACAGGCATTGTCAAATAGCTAGACGTTTCGGTGTATCTCAGCATAGGAGTAGGTATTACTCTTATTGCCGCCGTTGATACAGCTCAGACCGAAGTCTAGGAATGAGACGTACATTACCCCGATTGGAGGGTAGGTAGTGACGTCTTATTCACACCGGGATCCCTAGAGTTCTAGTCGAGTCGAGTCCAGACATGGTTTGATTCGCATTGCATTGCATGTGCATATGATGTCATTCATGACAGTATGTTTCATGTTTAATTTATTATATACATGTTTATACTGGGATTTGTTCTCACCGGTTTTCCGGCTGTTGTTATGTCTGTATGTGTGCATAACAACAGGTGGGGCAGGATCTGGGTCACGCAGAGGATGAGAGATGGACATAGCGTGGTGATCTCGGGCATAGCAGAAGAACTAGTAGTTGTATTTTTGGCATGTACTGTATTTAATTACTAGTTGTCGAATATGGTTTGGAACCAGACATATTTGTATCTTATGTTTGTATATTATGTTGTTGAATAACATAGAGATTTCTTATGTTAGCTTTCATTTGAGTTAATGTAAAAAGAAAAATTTGACCCACTTTTTATATTAATGATCCGTTTTAATCCCAAAGAAAAGAATTAGAGCCCGGGTCCCCACAACAGGTGGTATCAGAGCCATAGGTTCTATAGATTGAGATAGAATAGAATGAGCGGGGTAGATCGAGTCTTCTTCCTTGCTCTATGATGTGCTAGCATGTTTATTGCTTTACTTGTTACATGTTGTTTGTTATTTGATTGATTACAGCATGTATTGGTTAAGACTGAATCAGAACCGATTCTAGATCAGAGGTAACTGACTAGAGGAGGGCTGAGACAGTTGTATATCTTGTATTCTAATCAGTTGGATTATTAGATACATGCCTCCTAGAAGAGCAGCCGTTCCTTTACGACCACCAGCGCCAGAGCAGGGTAGCATATCCGGAGATACGATGGATGTCACTGCTACGCCCATGGAGACTCTATTAAAACGATTCCAGTCATTCCGACCCCCGACTTTGAAGGGTACAGAAAATGCAATTGAATGTGAAAGCTGGTTGGAGGATATCGAGATGTTATTCGAGTCTCTGGAATATAGTGACGAGAAACGAGTGAAACTCATTGGCCATCAACTGCAAGATGTGGCTAAGTATTGGTGGGTGAATATAAGGAGAGCACTAGAACAGCGTGGCACCGAGGTTACATGGAAAGCATTCAAGACGGAGTTCTATCAGCGATTCTTCCCTGTATCCTATCGCAAAGATAAAGGCGCTGAATTTGCAAACCTGAGGCAAGGGCAATTGAACATTGAAGAGTACGTTGCTAAATTTTCTTCTTTGCTTCGCTTTGCACCTCACGTTTCAGGCAATGATGAGGCCATGGCAGATCAGTTTATAAACGGCTTAAATCCTGATGTCTTTACATTGGTCAATACTGGGAGACCCAATAATTTCGCTGAAGCATTGAACCGTGCCAAAGGAGCAGAAGCAGGATTGCTTAGGCAACGGAGTGTTCCGTATGTTGCTCCGAGTCCGAGACCGCCATTACCTCCATCCCAAACTCCTTCTCCCCGATTCGAAAGTGGTGGTAGCAGCAGCGGACGCAAAGATCAGTTGAAAGCAAAGGGTAAACAGTTTAAGAGGGCAGGGAGCAGTTCTTCGAGCTCCAGCGGGTCAAGACAGAGAGGCTTTGGCCAGAATCTAGAGGTGGCAAGTGGATATTGCAGTACTTGTGGAGGTAAGCATGCCACAGAACAGTGTCAAGGTGTAGTGGGCAGGTGTAACGTATGCAAGCAACCGGGGCATTATGCCAAGGTCTGTCCTCAGAGAAGTGGTGCATCGAGATTCCAGGCTGCAGGATCGTCTGCCTCCGTGACTCAGCCTGAGAGGCAAGCTTCATCGGTTCACTCATTTCAGCCGCCACCAGCACAGACCCAGCCTCGAGCCAGAGGTGGCCAGCCAGGGAGTCAGCCTCAGAGACAACAGGCTCAGGTGTTTGCCTTGACTGAAGAGCAAGCACAGGATGCCCCAGATGATGTCATTGCAGGTAACTGTTTCCTTTGCGGTTATCCTGCTTATATATTGATAGATACGGGTGCATCGCATACATTCATATCAGAACGATTTGCATTATTGCATTCTCTGCCTGTTGAGTCGTTACTAGATGTCGTGTCTATTACTTCTCCGTTAGGAAGTGGTTTGATATCGGTGACTACGGTTAGACATTGCATCTTATGGTTTGAGGGTCATGAAATTGATCTAGATTGCATAGTACTCGGGTTAGATGATTTTGATTGTATTGTTGGAATTGACATGTTAACAAAGTATAGAGCTACCGTGGATTGTTTCCACAAGATTGTCAGATTCAGACCCGAGATGACAGACGAGTGGAAATTCTACGGGAAGGGTTCCAGATCTCGGATTCCCTTGATTTCGGCTCTTACTATGAACAGATTATTGCAAAAAGGAGCAGATGGTTTCTTTATTTATGCTGTAGATATGCAGAAGTCGAGCCCGGCATTGGCAGATATACCAGTAGTCCGGGAATTTGCTGATATTTTTCCAGATGAGATCCCAGGATTACCTCCGGTTCGTGAGGTAGACTTTAGTATTGATCTTACACCAGGTACCGTCCCTATTTCGAGAGCTCCGTATAGGATGGCCCCCATCGAACTAAAAGAACTGAAAGCACAGTTAGAAGATCTTCTGGCCAAGGGATATATCAGACCTAGTGTATCTCCTTGGGGCGCTCCGGTGCTGTTTGTGCGGAAGAAAGATGGTTCGATGCGATTGTGTATAGACTACCGGCAACTGAACAAGGCAACGATCAAGAATAAATATCCTTTGCCTAGGATCGATGACCTATTTGATCAGTTGCAGGGATCCTCTGTGTATTCTAAGATTGATTTACGATTCGGATATCATCAGCTTCGAGTTCGAGATGTAGATATACCGAAGACAGCATTTCGAACCAGGTATGGACATTACGAATTTATTGTCATGCCTTTTGGTTTAACCAATGCTCCTGCGGTATTTATGGGCTTGATGAACCAAGTGTTTCAGAAATATTTAGATGAATTTTGTGATTGTCTTCATTGATGACATTTTGGTGTATTCGAAGAACAGAAATGAGCATGCAGAGTATCTCAGAATTGTTTTGCAGACGTGGAGAAACGAGCGACTGTATGCTAAATTGTCAAAGTGTGAGTTTTGGCTGAACCGAGTTGTATTCTTGGGGCATATCATTTCGGGAGATGGTATTTCTGTTGATCCGAGTAAAGTGGAAGCTGTGATCAGTTGGTCGAGACCGACTTCTGTACCAGAAATACGCAGTTTCATGGGCTTAGCCGGATACTACAGAAGATTTATCAAAGATTTCTCCAGTATTGCAAAGCCAATAACTCAATTGACGCAAAAGAATGCACCATTTGTTTGGTCAGAGGAGTGCGAGTCTAGCTTTCTAGAGTTGAAGAAAAGGCTGACCAGTGCTCCAGTACTGACGATACCTTCAGGTACGGGTGATTTCGTTGTAAATTGTGATGCTTCTCATAGAGGTTTGGGATGTGTTCTTATGCAGCGAGGCCATGTGATCGCATACGCCTCGAGACAATTTAAGCCACATGAAGTTCGATACCCCATTCATGATCTGGAATTGGCGGCTATCGTATTTGCATTAAAGATTTGGCGTCATTATCTCTACGGCGAGAAATTTGAGATCTTTTCCGATCACAAGAGCCTAAAGTACCTATTCTCTCAATCAGAACTGAACATGAGGCAGCGTAGATGGCTAGATCTTCTGAAAGACTTTGACTGTGAAATCAAATATTATCCAGGAAAGTCAAATGCAGCAGCAGATGCCTTGAGTCGTAAGGTATGTTCTTTGTCCTTATCGACGATAGGTGTTAACAAGTTAGTTGAAAATTGCTGTACATCTGGATTAGAATTTGATACAGATAGTAAGCCACTACGACTTTTTACGATCCTAGTTGAGCCCAATTTGATTATGAGGATCAAGGAAGCACAAAGAACCGATCAGAATATGCAGAAATCAATCCAAATGGTCAGATCAGGGCATGTATCAGAATATCAGGTACGAGATCATGTGTTGTACGTGAATAACCGTCTAGTTGTGCCAGATGTTGCAGATTTGAGACAGTAGATTCTGACAGAGGCACATTGTAGTCGGTTCAGCATTCATCCTGGTGGCAGGAAGATGTACAATGACTTGAAGACACAGTTCTGGTGGAAACAAATGAAGTCAGACATTGCCGAATTTGTGTCTAAATGTTTGAACTGCCAACAGGTGAAGGCCGAGAGGAAGAAGCCCGGAGGGTTACTTCAGAGTTTGTCTATTCCTGAATGGAAATGGGACCACATTTCCATGGATTTTGTGACAAAGTTACCCCGATCTTCCCGAGGCTGTGATGCGATTTGGGTTATTATTGACAGATTGACCAAATCTGCTTGTTTCATCCCATACAGAATGACGTATAGACAGGATCAGATGGCGGAGATTTATATTCGTGAGGTAGTCAGATTGCATGGAGTGCCGAAGTCTATCGTATCAGATCGTGATCCACGATTCACTTCACACTTCTGGCACAGTCTACAGCAGGCCTTAGGTACGACGTTACACCTGAGTACTGCTTACCATCCTCAGACAGACGGACAGTCAGAGCGGACTATCCAGACTTTAGAGGATATGTTGAGAGCCGTCGTGCTAGATTTTGGCATTGGTTGGCAAGATTCCCTACCTCTTTGCGAATTCTCTTACAATAATAGCTATCAGACGAGTATCGAGATGGCACCGTTTGAAGCTTTGTATGGCAAGAAGTGCAGATCTCCGCTATACTGGGATGACGTTTCAGAGGTACCAGAACTTGGGCCAGATATGATTCGTGACATGACAGAGAAGGTGAAACTCATTCAGAAGAGGATGAAGACAGCACAAGATCGACAAGCAAAGTATGCCAATATCAGACGTAGACCGTTAGTATTTGAGGCGGGAGATAGAGTATTCTTAAAGATTTCTCCATTCAGAGGCGTTGTTCGATTTGGCAAACGCGGGAAACTATCTCCTCGATACATTGGTCCTTACGAGATTCTTGAAAAGATTGGCGATCGAGCTTATCGACTTGCACTTCCTCCTTCTCTATCCGGGATACATGATGTCTTTCATGTATCGATGTTGCGTAAGTATATGCCAGATATTTCTCATGTCATTCAGCCTGACGAAGCTGAGCTTGATCAGACCTTGAGCTATGTGGAACAACCGATACAGATTCTTGATCGGAAAGAAAAGAAGCTCAGAACGAAGAATATTCCACTCGTGAAAGTTCAGTGGAGTCGTCATGGCATTGAGGAAGCGACATGGGAGACAGAAGCCGACATGCAACAAAAACACCCCGAGTTATTTCAATAATTTAAGTATTGATCTAACTTTGATGTTATTACTTTTGATGCTTACATGGATAAATGATGTGCGATTTCGAGGACGAAATCATTTCTTAGAGGGGGAGAAATGTAAGGCTCGAAGATTTAGTTATCATAATCAGATGGATTTGTTGATAATTAAGATAATTGTAGATGTATTTCATTGGACTAGAAAAGAAAGGGAAATGTATAATAAAGATGTGAAAGATAGTCAAAAGAATAAGTAAGGCCGAAGCTATGGCGCATATGCGCGAAGGAATGCGCGCATATGCATGAGAATTCCAGTAGCATTGGCGCATATGCGCGGAAAGAGTGGCGCATATGCGCGACATGTACAGCAGCCTTGGCGCATATGCGCGAGAGTAGTGGCGCATATGCGCGGAGCGTCCAGAACCATTGGCGCATATGCGCGAGTTTAGTGGCGCATATGCGCGAGTGCTAAATCTGCCGAGACAGTAGGTTCGGCGCATATGCGCGAGTAATGCCGCACATATGCGCGAGACGTGTATTGCAAAGAACAAGCCATGTGTTCGAAACATGCAAAGTATATATATGATTTGCCTCGATTTCTTCTCAATTGCAGCAGAAGGGTTCGAGATTTCAGAGGGAAGAAAAGCTTTCAACTTTCTTTTCACTTTCAAATTGTGATTTTGCAAGATTTAGCAATCCAAAATTAAATCCGACTTCGGTTTTGAACTCCTCTCTTTATTAGCTACAAGGTGATGTAAGTTTTCTTCAATTCCAGCATGTTTTGAAATATATATGTTGGGAGAATTATGGTTTAAGCTTTAGAATGTGTTCTTGTAGTTATTGACACCGTAGAAATACAATCGGATCGAAGAACGGATATCGTATGCTATTATTACGATTTTCAGCATGTATAGAATGAAGTATATGCAGATTTTGAGATCTTGACTTGGATATTGTGATGATTATGAATTGAGGATATAGTTTTGTGTTGATTATGTTGTATTGATTTGACCGGTGTCGAGAATTACGTCGTTATGCCGTCAAATTGTATCAAGATCAAGTATTGAGAGTGGATAGGTGTTGATTTGGATTAGTAATTGATAAATTGTGTATCAACATTCCATTTCAGATTCATCTTACCTCACTTCGACATCGAGACCTCGACATCGATAAAGGTGTAACAAAAAAAAGGTATAAGTCATGTTTTGTTTGGGGAGATGTAACTCAAATAAGATATTATTTGAGTTACCAACCAAAATCACATACTAGTATTATTAGATATATTGTAACATGTTTATGAATTGTGTATAGCATTATATTCAATCTTTTAACATGTTTATGCTTTGATTTCAGAATTGTATTCAAGCATGTATGATCAGTGTGATATTCAGATATGAATATGATTATACTTTGTTTACATATTGATATTCATTGCATCTAAGATAGGAGAGTCTTTGACAGGCATTGTCAAATAGCTAGACGTTTCGGTGTATCTCAGCATAGGAGTAGGTATTACTCTTATTGCCGCCGTTGATACAGCTCAGACCGAAGTCTAGGAATGAGACGTACATTATCCCGATTGGAGGGTAGGTAGTGACGTCTTATTCACACCGGGATCCCTAGAGTTCTAGTCGAGTCGAGTCCAGACATGGTTTGATTCGCATTGCATTGCATGTGCATATGATGTCATTCATGACAGCATGTTTCATGTTTAATTGATTATATACATGTTTATACTGGGATTTGTTATCACCGGTTTTCCGGCTGTTGTTACGTCTGTATGTGTGCATAACAACAGGTGGGGCAGGATCTGGGTCACGCAGAGGATGAGAGATGGACATAATGTGGTGATCTCGGGCATAGCAGAAGAACTAGTAGTTGTACTTTTGGCATGTACTGTATTTAATTACTAGTTGTCGAATATGGTTTGGAACCAGACATATTTGTATCTTATGTTTGTATATTATGTTGTTGAATAACATAGAGATTTCTTATGTTAGCTTTCATTTGAGTTAATGTAAAAAGAAAAATTTGACCCACTTTTTATATTAATGATCCGTTTTAATCCCAATGAAAAGAATTAGAGCCCGGGTCCCCACAGAACAAGTAAGTGCAATCATTCAAAATATACTTTGAAATACAAAGACCTTGGTTGTCCTACTATTTCATGTATTATTGGATAATGGAAGATTAAAAAAAGCTTTGCTTGATCTTCGAGCTAGTGTGAATTTACTTCCATATTCAGCTTATCAAGAACTCATTCTATGCGAGTTAAAACCAAGTTTGGTAACACTTTCTTGATGATAGATCTGTTAAAGTGCCAAGAGATATGGTAGAAGACATGTTGATCCAAGTTGATAACTTTTTTTATCCTGTCGTGTTGAAAACCAAACTCTAAATTCTGGAGTTTGACAAACTGATCAACCAACTGATACGCGCAATTATATTCAGCAATTGGACTTAACAACTGAAATCAGCAGATCTAATAAAGAAAACTGATCAGTTGAAAACCGATCAGTTGATATATTCAGCCGTATGCTTTTAAGCTAAGCATCCTTCAACTAAACATGTCTCGGGAAAGAACATTCAACCGACAAAGAGACATGGCAAACTGAAACTGAATATGAAATGCCGCACCTCAATTAATACAGCTAAGAACAACGCATTTCGGCTAAAGCAGTTAAGATGCCGCATTACAATAAATGAAGCAAACAATGACCAAGGAATAATGAAGTGGCAATCAACGGATACAAAGATTCAAATTTATCTCAAGTTACCGTTGGAAGGGAAGCTTATAAATATGACAGAAGAACTGCTGAATAAGAAGAAGATCACTATATTCAAAGCTTGTTGTTACTCTGCAAAAATCTTAGCTCACTCTTACTTGGTTTATTCGTAGCAGTCAAGGCTACAATTTGAGCTCACTATCACTTTGTAATAATCGTTAAATTCGATAGTGCTAAGATCGGTTACGCACTGAGAACATTTTGTAATACTAAGAGTTTCAGCTTTTGGCAGTGATAAGTCCAAACTGAAGTGGGTCTGGTCAATACAAATCTTGTATTCGATCAAAGTCTTTTAGTGGAAATCCTATCCTTGAGATAGAATGGGTGACGTAGGAGTAATTGAAATCTCCGAACATCCAGAAACAATCCTTGTGTATTTTATTTCAGTTTTGCATTCTATCTTTCAGTCAGTTACTTTCCGCAACAACTTTAGATTAACTGAATGTCATTGACCAGCAAGATTCCGAGAATATGTTTGTCACCAAACTGAACTCAAAATTAGAAAAGATCAGTTTTAATTGTGAGTGTTTATTCAAACCCCCCCTTCTAAACACTCTTGATACGTTAATCGATCCTATCAAGTGATATCAGAGCGGTTGAATCTTGTTCTTCAATACTTTTGATCTATAAACTTGCTCTCATGACTTGATTCAACAAAATTCCTATGTTCTCCAGAGAAGAATTTGATGATTGGAAAATCAGAATGCAAGCTCATTTAGCTACACAAGATTATGACATGTGGTATGTCATAACTGATGAACCAATGAAGATTCTAAAAACAAATACAGCAGTTGCCATAACAGAAGGGGCACCACAAAGAATAGAAAAAGCCCAGAGATGAATGAACAACTGAAGATAAAAGAAAAACAAATCTTGATAATGTGGCTAAAGACGTTCTGTACAAAATGCTGGACAAATTAACCTTCAACAAAATAAAGATGTGTAAGTCAGCAAAAGAAATTTGAGAAAAGCTGATCCAGCTGTGTGAAGGAAATGATCAAACCAAAGAAAATAAACTTTCTGTTGCTGTTCAAAAGTTTGATAACATCAAAATGAAAGCAGGAGAATCAATGCACGAGTATGATGAAAGAGTAAGCAGTATCATCAATGAGTTAAATACACTTGGAAAAGTGTATACTAACAAAGAGATTGCACTGAAGGTAATGAGAGGTCTTCTCAAAGAATGGGATGTCAAGACCATGGCAATGAGGGAGTCCAAAGATCTGAACCATATTGAACTTCATGATCTGTTTGCTGATTTAAAGGCTTATGAATTTGAGCTGCAGACCAGAGAAGGAGAACCATCTACCCCTGCAGCCAAAACTGCTCTAACTGCTGTCAGAACAGAACCAATCAGTTTAGTCGAGAAATCTGCCGATCAATTGAGCAGTGATGCTATGTCATTGTTCATCAAAAAATTTGGAAGGTTCATGAGAAAGAATCAAAGAAACTTCCATAAGCCATACCAAAGGAACAACTCCAAAGATGAATCAAATGCCTGCTACAACTGTGGCAAATCAGGTCACTTTATTGCTGATTGTCCTAAACCCAATAAAGACAGTCAAGGCTCAACTGATAGTAGAAAGAAATCATATGAGCACAAAATAAGACCCAAGGAAGATAAGAAGTCCTTCAGAAAGAAACATGAGGTACTCTTAGCTGAAGAAAACAAATCTAAATGGGCAGAAACTGACAGTGAGGAGTCAGAACCGGAAAGCTCATGCAGCTCTAGTGATGATGAGGAAGTCAAGTGCTTGATGGCTAATGATGCAGAAGAAGAATCATCTAGCCAACATGTATTTGATTTCAGCTCAACTGATTTCACACGAGAAGAACTGATTCTAACACTGCACGTCCTGGTAAATGAGTATCAAAAGCTTGCATCATCATTTGAAAAAATCAAAGCAAACTGAGCCCACAGACAATAAAACCAAAACTGATGAATCAGTTGATGGGTTGAGTCTAAAAAGGGAAATTGCTGAGTTAAAAGCAGAGAGAAACAAAAATCAATCATTAATCCAGAAGTCGATTCTTGAAAACTCAAAACAGACTGAGCTCATTCAGTCTTGGAACAAGTCATCTACTGCACTGAATGAGATGAAGAATTCACAAAAATCAGTTTCTGATAAAACTGGTTTAGGGTTCAACACTCAAGGATAAATGTATCCAAATGATACTCAACCAAAGCTAAAAATAGACAAAGGGAAATACATTCACTTTGTCAAAACATCAGTGGTACAAGAACAAATTGAGCCCAGTAAACTGATTGAGCAACCTACTGAGAATATGAACAAGGCTAGAAGATATGGGATTGGTTATAGTAAAAAATTCTCAACTGATTCACAAAGTCAGTCATCAAAGAGGTTTCACAAGAACTATTCGAATAGCTATTTCAATTACTATAACTGCAAGCTAGTTCACAAGAGATATAGACTGAACAATTAGTTGAATAAGGCTAAAACACATATTGTATCATCTGTACACTACACACCAAGCATACAAAAGCCGAAAAAAACCATTTGGAATACAGTTAATGGAAAGTCTGTTAGACTAATCCAAGTGTGGGTTCCTAAGGGACTAATAAGCTCAAGACCCAAATAGATATGGGTATCAAGTTATAATATGTGTGTGATTGCAGGTAACAGGTACAAACAAGAACTCAATATGGTATTTGGACAGTGGATGTTCGCGACTTATGACAGGAGATGCAAGTGCGTTATCTCAACTAATCAAATACAGTGGTCCAAACATCAGTTTCAGGGACAATTCCAAAGGAACTGTGGGTAAGGGTAAGCTTATCCATGGTAACTTTATTTAGATGTTCTATTAGTAGAAAATCTGAAGTATAACTTGATTAGCATCAGTCAATTATGCTACAGTGGATTCTCAGTACAATTTGACAAAAAATCTGTTCAGTCAAAACTTCAACTGATGAAATCATACTAACTGGAAAACATTGTGGAAACACATATAAAGTCAGTTGGAATGATCAAACTTATTCACCAGTTTGTTTTATTGCTTCCAAATCATCTAAAAACTGGTTGTGGCATAAGAGACTAAATCATTTAAACTTTAAATCCATTTCCTATCTGAGTAAACATGAACTTGTAACTGGTTTGCCCAAAATACACTTTTGAAATGAAAAACTTTGCTCAGCATGTCAGTATGGTAAACAAGTACGATCCTCTTTTAAAAACAAGGGCTGTAAATCTTCATCCCGATGCTTAGAACTGTTGCACATGGATCTCTTTGGTCCTATACCAATCATGAGCTTAGGAGGAATGAAACACACCTTGGTAGTCGTAGATGATTTTTCAAGATTTACTTGGGTTATTTTTCTCAAATCTAAAGACCATATTGCTTCGCAACTAATAAAGCTCTTCAAAAGACTTTAAAATGAAAAATTAGTTGGAATTGATCGAATCAGATCTGATCAAGGAACTGAATTCATCAATCAAACTCTTTCAAATTTCCTAGAAAATGCTGGAATTAAGCATGAGCACTCAGCAGCCAAAAATCCTTAGCAAAATGGTGTAGCTGAGAGAAGAAATCGGACTCTTAAAGAAGCTGCTAGAACAATGCTTGCTGATTCTGGTATTTCTCAAAGATTTTGGGCAGAGGCAGTAAATGTCACGCCCCGAGTCCGAAGCATCGGTGACATCCGGCATTGTTTAACAATTACTTGAAAACAATTAAGCCTCGTATCGAATTGCCGAAAACCAGTCTTTTCCATAAATTAAATATTACAATGACAATAAAAATGAAGATTACATCAGAGTTTTTCAAAAACGAATACAGAATAAAAGTACGAAATCTTGAGCTTGCTATCGATCATGGATTCACCATCCCCAAAAAGCTTCCTGCTCCTCCTCATTCTTATCTGAAATTTGTAAGGGGTGAGTGTTTTGGGAAACACTCAGCAATTGGGGGGTCGATCGATTTCCAAATATACATATAGAACATAAGTCTTTAAAACAATCCTTTAACAATCTTTCAAATCTTACTACTTAACTTATCATAACAGAAACGAACGAAACAGATTTCTCCGAACAGTTCAGAAACAGATCATATCAGAACAAACAGAACACTGTTACTCATCTCATTTCCATAGTCAAATTGTCCCCAATATGTTACTCCTCTAAGGGGTGAGGCCATAAATAGTTTTATACCCACCATTGGGGGCCAAACAGAAATGGTTTTCTACCCACCATTGGGGGCCAAACAGATTCACAATTCTCGTCCCATTTCCAATTGACTCGCAACAGTTTAACAAAGATTTCAGATTTTTAACGGACAGAACTTATCAGAATTTCAGACAGATGCAGTGGAATTAAAGAATTCGAAGAACAGAAGAAGACACATAATCGATCGGAGTTTCAAATCATAACACTGATTTTCGAAAAAAAATAGGTGGACATGCATTTCACGATATTTTCGAAAAAGACATACATGGAATCATACGTTATTCAAATTTTAAAATAGAAATGAACTAAATAACAAAAGCCCACTTACTTAAATTTTAGGTGTGGTTCGAACTATGCAAGCTTTTGTACAAAGTTTTCCTCTCAAAAATCGGACATCACTTCGGCGTCCCTTTGACAAATGAGGTCTTCGATGGGCAGCACTTCGTCACGGAAAAACAACTCTGGACTGAACGAAAATCTTCCCTCTTTTCTTCTTGCTTGCTCGGCCGAATGGTTTAAGGTGAGGGGAAAGGGCCAAAATTTCTTGTAGGCTTGGTGGTGTGCTTTCTATCAACCTAGATGCCATATTTATAGGTGCCAAAAAGGCTTCTCATTTCCCCCAAATGGCCGAAACTTGGAGCCCAAACAAGTCATCGATATGGTCTCAAAGTCCCATGCATTCCTTAATTCCAAGACTAGTCATAATTGAAGTTCAAAATCCTATGCATTCCTTGATAATACCTTGGTTTTCTAAAGGGTCATTTCCTGCATCATCAATATGTCCTAGCTCTTAGCTCCTTCCGCAGGACGGTCATCTCTTGCACATTTAATTTGTCCAAACTCTTGGCTCAACTTATAGCTCCCTTTTGGTCTAGTTAGGACAAATTTAGTTGAGCTTCTTCGAGCTGGAAGTTCGAGTCCTTGAGCTGGGGTTTTTCTCCTCTCGTGCCAACTCTTCGATGGACGTGGTTAGTTGCAGCTTGGCTTCCCTTTAAGCAAATTCCCGAGCTTTGAAGTTACTTCCTCGAATTAAATTTGATGAAAATTTAAGTTAATATTCAATTTAATTTAGTTGTAACAAAATTTTTTGAGCTTATTTAAATAAATTTTCAAGTTCAATTTACTTACTTGATTTGTTTTGAGTCGAAATTTCCGAGTTCTCACATCCCTCCCTCCTTATTGAAAGTTTCGTCCTCGAAAATTGGGTCAGCTTGAACTGTTAAATAAATAAGGGTACTGTGAGCGCATCTTTTCTTCGAGGTGGCCTCTCTTTTGGTATGATTTGACCACTGTACTTTGACATAAAGAATTGTGCGATGTATCAATACTTGATCTTTTGTGTCCACTATCCGGATAGGGACCTCTTCATATTTGAGTTCCTCATTCAGATTACCTTCGATCATCAGTGGTGTAACTTTAAGTACATGGCTCTGGTCCGGGACATATTTTCGTAGTTGTGAGATGTGGAAAACATTATGTACTCTGGACATCTCCGGTAAAGCCAGTCGATAAGCTAAAGTTCCCACCTTTTCCAGTATCTCGAACGGTCCCACATACCTTGGATTTAACTTCCCAGATTTACTGAACCGTACCACTCCTTTCATTGGTGAGACCTTGACGTAAGTCTTTTCTCCGATCTCTAGCTCCAATGGTCTTCTTTTCAAATCAGCCCAACTGTTTTGTCTGTCCTGAGCTGCCTTGAGTCTTTCTTTGATTATGGACACTTTATCAACAGTTATTTGAATGAGCTCTTGCCCGGTAATAGCTTTTTCTCCGACTTCATCTCAGTATAAGGGCGATCTACATTTTCGACCATACAGAGACTCGTACGGAGCCATTTCGATGCTACTGTGGTAGCTGTTGTTGTATGCAAACTCTATCAACGGTAACTGCTCACTCCAATCTCCATGAAAATCCAATGCACATGCCCTCAACATGTCTTCAAGGGTCTGAATTGTCCTCTCAGTTTGGCCATCAGTCTGAGGATGATAGGTTGTACTGAGAGTAATCCTGGTTCCCATAGCCTTTTGGAAACTCTTCCAAAATCTTGATACAAATCTTGGGTCTCTCTATCAGACAGTATAATTGTCGGGACTCCATGTAGCCTCACTATGTTGTCCATATACAAAGCGGCTAATTTCTCCAGATTATAATTTATCCGTACTAGCAAGAAATGGTCAGACTTGGTCAGTCTGTCGATAATGACCCAGATCCCATTGTGACCCTGTCTTGATCGTGGTAGTCCCACTACGAAATCCATAGAGATGTTATCCCACTTCCACTCTGGTATCTCCAATGGCTGTAAAAGTCCTCCAGGCCTTTGATGTTCCGCCTTGACTTGTTGACAGACTAAACACTTTGCAACAAAGACAGCTACGTCTTTCTTCATACCGTTCCACCAGTAATTATCTTTCAAGTCTCTATACATCTTGGTACTCCCTGGATGTACTGAAAATCTCGATTTATGTGCCTCGGACATTACCTCTTCTCGAATTCCATCGATGTTTGGTACATACAATCGTCCTTTCATCCACTGGATACCATCGTTATCAATTTGAAATTCTGGAACTTTTCCTCCTTGGATTTGTTCTTTAATTCTCAGGATGGAGATGTCTTGACTCTGCTTCAACTTGATGGTCTCTCGGAGATTTGGTTGCACTGATAGGGAATTTAAATTCACCTTCCCAGGGTTCCTTCGACTCAACGCATCTGCCACTTTATTTGCCTTACCCGGATGGTAATTGATTGATAGGTCATAGTCTTTGAGAAGTTCCATCCATCTCCTTTGTCTCATGTTTAATTCATTTTGAGTGAAAATGTACTTGAGGCTCTGGTGATCAGTAAAAACTTCGCATGTTACCCCATAAAGATAGTGCCTCAGGATTTTAAGTGCAAATACTACTGCGGCTAACTCCAAGTCATGAGTGGGGTAATTCTGCTAATATGGTTTCAATTGCTGTGAGGCATAAGCGATTACTTGACCCTCTTGCATAAGCACACACCCCAATCCTTCCTTTGATGCGTCACTGTATACAGTGAAATTCTTACCATCCTCGGGAAGAATGAGTACTGGTGTGGATGCGAATTTTGTCTTCAGGGTTTCGAAACTCTTTTCACAAGCTTCATTCCAAATGAATTTCGAATTTTTCTGAGTAAGTTTGGTGAGTGGAATGGCTATTGAAGAAAATCCTTCCACAAATTTTCTATAGTAGCCTGCTAATCCCAGAAAACTTCTTACTTCAGTCACTGTCTTTGGTTGTGGCCAATCCTTGATTGCTTCCACCTTCTTAGGGTCTACTGACACTCCATATTCAGAAATTATATGACCTAAGAACGCCACACTTTTCAACCAAAATTCACACTTCTTGAATTTGGCATATAGTTCCTTTTCCCGTAGTGTCTGCAAAGTGAGAGGCAGATGTTCTCTGTGCTCTTCTTCACTTGGTGAGTACACCAGGATATCATCTATGAAGACAACCACAAACTTGTCGAGGTATGGTTTGAATACCCGATTCATCAGGTCCATGAATGCTGCAGGAGCATTTGTTAGACCAAAAGGCATTACCGTGAATTCATAATGTCCTTATCTGGTCCTAAAAGCAGTTTGAGGGATGTCTTCCGCTTTGACCTTCAACTGATGGTAACCAGATCTTAGATCTAGTTTTGAGAAGACCTTGGCTCTCTTTAACTAATCGAAAAGATCATCTATTCTTGGGAGTGGGTACTTATTCTTTATGGTGATCTTGTTTAGCTCCTGGTAGTCGATACATAGCCTCATGCTTCCGTCCTTTTTCTTTACGAAAAGCACTGGGGCTCCCCACGGAGATGCACTAGGGCGGATCTGCTTCTTGTCCAGCAATTCTTGGAGTTGCTCCTTTAACTCCTTTAATTCAGCTGGAGCCATTCGGTATGGTGCCTTTGATATTGGTGCAGCACCAGGGACCAAATTGATTTCAAATTCTATTTCTCTATCGGGTATTTCACCCGGTAGTTCCTCAGGAAAAACATCTGGAAATTCTTGAACAATTGGGATATCTTCCAACTTTGGGACTTCTTCTTCTTTGACTTCATTGATTACTGCCAGGTAAATTTCTTCTCCTACCTTTACAGCCTTCCAGGCTTGCGAAGCTGACAGTAGGAATTTTCTTTCTTTGGATTTCCCGTGAAATAAAACTTCTTCTTTAGTAAGAGTCTGAAGTCTAATTTCTTTCTTTTGACAGTCCACAACGGCATGGTTTTTAGCTAACCAGTCCATTCCGAGGATAATGTCAAACTCAACCATATTGAGTTGAATTAATTCCACTTCAAAAGTTTGTTCATTGATACAAATTTCACAATTTCGATACACTTTTTGGGTTTCAATTGTTTTTCTGGCAGGTGTTGCTACTCTTAACGGTTCACTAAGAATATCATGCGCAAGTTTAAGCTTTTTGGCAAATCTTCTAGACACAAATGAATGTGTGGCACCACAATCAAACAAAGTATATGCAGGAATTTTATTGAGTAAGCTGGTACCTGCCACCACTTCGTTGCTGTTATCGGCTTCCTCTTGGGTTATTGCATAGACCCGAGCATTAGTCTTGTTTTCTTGTTGTTTGCTAGGCCCTGTTCCTTTGTCCTTGTTGTCTGGACAATCTCTAATTCGATGGCCCACTTTTCCGCACTTAAAAACATTCCCCTGACTTCCGATAGCATTCTCCGATATGATACTGTTTACAGATGTCACACCACTTCCCTTCTCTATTGCCAGTATTGCCCGAACTCCCTTTGAAATACCCTCCTGAGTAGTTTGTTTTCTTAAACTTGGGACCGTTCTGAAAAGATTGATTGATCATCGGCTTTTTGTTCTTGTTTTCATCCTCACGCCTCTTGATATCAGTTTCTGCGCTCATTGCGGCTCCCATTAAGTCTGCAAAACTGCTAGGTTTGAATACTGCCAGTGCCGACTGAATTCGGCTGTTGAGTCCCTTTTTGAAACTATGAATCTTCATGTTTTCATTGGACATAATTGTGGGGACATAATTTCCCAAATCATTAAATCTCGACGTGTATTCCATTACCGTCATGTCCGGTGACTGTTTGAAATTTTCAAATTCATTCAGCTTTTGTAGACGAAACTCGGCCGGATAGTATTGCTTCAGAAATTCTTTCTTAAAAATCTGCCATGTGATTTCCTCCACTTCCGTCAAAGATGGTGACACAGTCTCCCACCACTTCCTAGCTCGATCCTCTAGAAACAGTGCTACAACTTTGCCTCTCAGTTCTTCAAGTACCGCCAGTAATTTAGTTGTGATTCGACGTTTTTAAGCCAGTTGTGACTGACTTCTGGGTCAGGGTTTCCATCGAAGGTCGGAACTCGGTTCCTCCTGAGAGATTCGTAATGGTACTTAATTCCACGGGGTTGTGGTTCAGGTGGTGGTTGTATGGCATTGGCAAGGGGATTCACAATTCCTTGTAATGTAGCTGCTACAATAGTTGCTATTGCCATCATATCCTCTTGGCTGAGGTTCACCCTGGGTGGTGGTGGTGGTGGATTCTCGTTTTGATTGTCGCCACTAGGATTACGGTTGTGACGGGGAGGTCTGCCTGCCATATCCTATAAACATGTATTTTATTAATTTGTTTGCCACCATATTTAATCAAAGAAATAATTTCATTAAATTGTAAAAAGTTTTCATACAACCAATCTTGTCAAATAATTGATTAAATACTTCTAGATACAATCGAAGCCTACTCTAGAGCTTTCTCTTTCTACTCATCTATCACTTCCCCATCCCCTAGCGCTTCGTTAACTTCTTCCTCCGCTGGGTTGGCTTCCATTTGCTCCATTAGTTCCTCCATATTGATCATTTCATTTTGCAGATGCTCAATGAAATTCTGCAGTTGTGTATTTTGATGATCAAGGTGGTTGACTTGTTCCTGCAGCTCTTGTATTGTCGATTGGCTTACTTTCTCATCGATTTCTTGCTCTTCAATCCGCCCTTAAAGACGGCGTTGGGTTTTAAGAAGACTATCTTTCTGTATTTGAAGCGTAAAAACCCTATCTTGTGCGTTCTTCAACTCTTGCTTGGTGATTTCGTGTTGATGCTGCGACTCCGGATGATAAGCGGCGTATCGTCTAGCGTCTTCACGTTGTTTCTTCTCTTTGACTCTGGCCTCTCGAAGATCCTCCCCCATGCACACGTTATTCCCATCTAATTGGTAGTTATCTCTTTCAAGTTTTTCATTCGTTTCTTTCAGTATTTTAATTTCTGACTCCTTTTCCTGAAGTTGTTTTTGAAGTTCATTTATAACACTTTGGAGATCCATACTGGTTTCCTATAAAGATACAAAAAAACATTTTTATATAGATAAGATACTCCTCAAATCGTTAATGTGCAATAACAGAAAGTAAGTAGAAAGTTTACAAATAATTTGATTCACATAATAGTTTCTTAGCCACAAATTTGCTACAGTTTAATATTTTATAATAATGCTAATCTAATCGAACATCGCTCCATCATCTCTGTCACTAGCACTGCCGTCTCCATCTACCTCCATCGGTGCTACTTCTTCCTCCATGTTCTCTATCACTGAATGTAGGTAGTTATTTTGGCCTTGAAGCCTGTCCATAGCTCCGTGGATCTTCGAAATGTACCGATCCTGCCTCGCGATGAACTCCTCCTGGCGCTGACGGGCCTGAGCAGCGCGATCCTTCTCTGTCTCTATCCTCCCAAGTAAATCCTTGTTGATTGAGACCAAGCGCGCGAAGCGAATCGAATTCGTCGGTATCTGTAGCATTTGACTTTCAGCCACATCCAAATGATGAGTGAGTCGCTGTACGTCCGACTCCAGCAGGTGTCTGATCTCATTAAGCTCTTGCCTTTCCAATTTCTCCTTGGCTAGTTGCGCCTTTAAAGTTGCTATTTCCTTAGCTTGGTTATCTATGGTAAGCTGACGCATACGGAGAGCAGCCTGTGCGCGAGTACGAGGGGTAGCCATTTCCTAGGATAAAAATGGAAGGTAAAGCATCAGAATCATATAAAGGGTGGAAAAGCACAAATAATAGAAACAAAGCGGTCGTGGGAAATTTTTGATACTAAGCGATTTCAGAACGATTGAGGGGACACATTTTTGAAGTCTATTCGATATTTAGGAAACAGATGAAAGTTAGACTTCAGGATGAAAGTTGAACTCGAATTGAGATACACTAGGCTTTTGCCAAAATTTGACTTCGCCAAATTTTGTCTGTCAAAATCCCAGCGGGATTATGAACCTTGCGGCTCTGATACCACTTAAATGTCACGCCCCGAGTCCGAAGCATCGGTGACATCCGGCATTGTTTAACAATTACTTGAAAAAAATTAAGCCTCGTATCGAATTGCCGAAAACCAGTCTTTTCCATAAATTAAATATTGTCTTACATTGAAAAAAAAATGAATATTACATCAGAGTTTTTCAAAAACGAATACAGAAGAAAAGTACGAAATCTTGAGCTTGCTATCGATCATGGATTCACCATCCCCAAAAAGCTTCCTGCTCCTCCTCATCAATCTGCTCCTCATTCTTATCTGAAATTTGTAAGGGGTGAGTGTTTTGGGAAACACTCAGCAAGTGGGGGGTCGATCGATTTCCAAAGATACATATAGAACATAAGTATTTAAAAAAATTCTTTAACAATCTTTCAAATCTTACTACTTAACTTATCATAACAGAACCGAACGAAACAGATTTCTCAGAACAGTTCAGAAACAGATCATATTAGAACAAACAGAACACTGTTACTCATCTAATTTCCATGGTCAAATTGTCTCCAATATGTTACTCCTCTAAGGGGTGAGGCCAGAAATAGTTTTATACCCACCATTGGGGGCCACACAGAAATGGTTTTCTACCCACCATTGGGGGCCAGACAGAATCACAATTCTCGTCCCATTTCCAATTGACTCACAACAGTTTAACAAAGATTTCAGATTTTTAACGGACATAACTTATCAGAATTTCAGACAGATGCAGCGGAATCAAAGAATTCAAAGAACAGAAGAAAACACATAATCGATCGGAGTTTCAAATCATGAAACAGATTTTCGGAAAAAAATAGGTGGACATGCATTTCATGATATTTTCGAAAAAGACATACATGGCACCATACGTTATTCAAATTTTAAAATAGAAATGAACTAAATAACAAAAGCCCACATACTTAAATTTTAGGTGTGGTTCGAACTATGCAAGCTTTTGTACAAAGTTTTCCTCTCAAAAATCGGACATCACTTCGGCGTCCCTTTGACAAATGAGGTCTTCGATGGGCAGCACTTCGTCACGGAAAAACAACTCTGGACTGCACGAAAATCTTCCCTCCTTTCTTCTTACTTGCTCGGCCGAATGGTTTAGGTGAGGGGAAAAGAGCCGAAATTTCTTGTAGGCTTGGTGGTGTGCTTTCTCTCAACCTAGATGCCATATTTATAGGTGCCAAAAAGGCTTCTCATTTCCCCCAAATGGCCGAAACTTGGAGCCCAAACAAGTCATCACTATGGTCTCAAAGTCCCATGCATTCCTTAATTCCAAGACTAGTCATAATTGAAGTTCAAAATCCTATGCATTCCTTGATAACACCTTGGTTTTCTAAAGGGTCATTTCCTGCATCATAAATATGTCCTAGCTCTTAGCTCCTTCCGCAGCTCCTTCATGGGTTAATGTGACGGTCATCTCTTGCACATTTAATTTGTCCAAACTCTTGGCTCAACTTATAGCTCCCTTTTGGTCTAGTTAAGACAAACTTGGTTGAGTTTCTTCGAGCTGGAACTTCGAGTCCTTCCTCTCGTGCCAACTCTTCGATGGACGTGGTTAGTTGCAGCTTGGCTTCCCTTTAAGCAAATTCCCGAGCATTGAAGTTACTTCCTCGAGTTAAATTTGATGAAAATTTAAGTTAATATTCTATTTAATTTAGTTGTAACAAATTTGTTGAGCTTATTTTAAGTAAATTTTCAAGTTCAATTTACTTACTTGATTTGGTTTGAGTCGAAATTTCCGAGTTCCCACAGTAAACACTGCGTTTTACACTCAGAACAGATCAATGATTAATAAGAATCATATGAAAACACCATATGAGATCTGGCATGGAAGAAAAAGTATAATTACCTATTTCAAAATATTCGGCTGCAAATGTTTTATTCTTGATAATGGTAAAAATTATTTAAAAACATTTGATGCTAAATCTGCAGAAGGAATATTTCTTGGATACTCATCAGTTAGTATAGCTTATAGAGTCGTCAACAAGAAAACCCTAAAGGTTGAAGAATATGCTCATGTTGATTTCGATTAAACTGAACTAATTGATAAGCCAACTGATCAAATTGAGCTAGTTGATCGATTTACAGATATCAATTTGGAAGATGATGACAAAAATGAAAGTCATGGCAATCAAAACATACTTCAAACACCTGAACCAGAAGTACTGGACCAATCAGATGTGCAGGAAGTCGTTGCTGATGATCAGTTGATAGAGCATAATGATAACAACATAATGATAACATTCAAATACCAGTTGACGAAGCACCAACTGAGATTGAAAACTGTGTTCAGTTACCAACTGAAGAAATTGCTGATACAACAAATACTGAGTATAGATGGAGAAAATCACATCCACCTGAACTGGTAATAGAAAATCCATCTGATCCAGTAAGAACTCGCAATCAAATGCTAAATTTATTTATCTATTCAGCTTTTGTTTCACAACTAGAACCGAAGAAAACTGATGAAGCTCTTGCTGATCCTAACTGGGTAAATGCAATGCAAGAAGATCTAAATCAGTTCACTTATAACAATGTCTGGAACTTAGTTCCAAGAACAATTTCAAAAACTATTATAGGTACAAAATGGGTATACAGAAATAAACTGAACTAGGATGGTTCAGTTGGATGCAACAAAGCAAGATTAGTGGCACAAGGATATAGGCAAGAAGAAGGAATTGACTATGATGAGACGTATGCTCCAGTTGCAAGACTGGAAGCAATCAGAATTTTTCTTGCTTATGCATCACACAAGAACTTCAAGGTCTATCAGATGGATGTAAAGAGTGCATTCCTGAACAGTCAACTACAAGAGGAAGTATATGTTGAACAACCCCCATGTTTTGTAAATCACAACTTTCCTGATCATGTATATCATTTGAACAAAGCCTTATATGGTCTTAAACAAGCTCTCAGAGCTTGGTACAAAACTCTTTCAAAATTTCTAACTGATCATGATTTTTCTGTTGGATCAGTTGATAAGACCTTGTTCAAATTTTCTTAGAATGATCACATTTTATTAGTTCAAATTTATGTTGATGATATCATATTTGGGTCAACTAATTACAAATTATGCGAAAAGTTTGCTAAGCTAATGCAGGATAAGTTGAAATGAGCATGATGGGTGAACTGACATTCTTTCTTGGACTGCAAGTGAAGCAACTGGAGACTGGTATATTTATCAGTCAAACTAAATATACAAAGGAGCTGCTGAAGAAATTTGACCTGGAATCATGTTCAGCTGCAAATACTCCCATGAGCTCATCAGTAAAATTGGACACTGATCAAGGGGGAATATCAGTTGAGGCGACATTATATCGAGGTTTAATAGGTTCATTGTTGTACTTAACTGCCAGTCGTCCTGATATTGTATTTGTTGTCTGTATGTGTGCTAGATTTCAAGAAAATCCTAAGCAATCACATTTCTCAGCTGCTAAAAGAATTTTGAAATATCTTAAGGGTACACAAAATGTTGGGTTATGGTATTCTAAAGACTACTTTCAATTTAGTTGGATATTCAGATGCAAATTATGCAGGATGTAAGCTTGATCGTAAAAGTACAAGTGGATCTTGTCAGTTTCTAGGAGACAAACTGATCTCTTGGTTCAGCAAAAAGCAGACATCCATATCTACCTCAACAACTGAAGCAGAATACCTTGCTGCTGGTAGTTTTTGTGCACAACTGATCTGCATCCAGCAACAACTGAGAGATTATGGAGTAATTACAAATGAATCGCCCATATTTGGTGACAATACGAGCACAATTGCCATCACCTATAATCCAGTTCTTCACTCAAGGACCAAGCATATAGATGTCAGGCACCACTTCATTAGAGATCATGCTTTGAAGAAGGACATTAGACTGGAGTATATTTCAACTGAGCAACAAGCAGCTGACATCTTCACCAAACCATTACACGAGACTAAGTTTTCTTACTTTCGCAATATTCTTGGTTTAATTGACTTGTCTTAAAATTATTATTGATGCTATTTTTCTAATAAAATTATTTGCAGAAAATAAGAACACAACAAAAAATTGGAAATGATACTTTATTAAGAATAAAATCGATTCCATCTTACAAAAGATAACTTAAAACCAACTGAATCTTGCCATTCTGTAATCCAATTATTCAACTCAAAAATTCGGATTCTAGAAAATGATTCAGTTGTAGAAATCTTCTCAATCACATGACATTCCTTCCATAGCATTGCATGTAACAGAACATTTTCATCAACCAGGTTCGTAACATGCCTGACTTCAAAACGATTAATGTATTTTCTTGCTGTTGTTGCTTGAGCACGAGAAGGAGCAGCACCACTACTACTTATCCTCTGCAAATCATGAATTTTGAACCATGTTGACATCACTTTCGTCAAGACATATTACTCCATGGTTTTCTTCAATTCTTCTAAATAAGGACTTAATTGTTCAGTAACTTGAATATGTGTACTGCTGCATGCATCAGAATTACTTGAATCCGACATATTGAACTGTTATTGTCTCACATTTTATCTCTAATTTCTTATTTATAGACTTATGACATTAAATGTTGAAGAAACTAAAGAGTCTGAAGTCAACCGAAGCGTTTTTCTCATTTACCCAGGCTTCTTATTTATCAGTTGTTCATTATCAACTAATATCAGTTTGTCATTTATTACTTAATGCTTAACTGATTTCAGTTCATAGTCAACTTATATAAGTTAGTCCTTAATCAGTTCATCTGTTTATGTTCGCAATTCATATATAACAACTGATGAAATTTATCATTTGCAAGAAAGAGAAAAACAAAGTTAAGCTCATATAAATACTTCATTCAACCATAAGCGTTTGCACGGATTACATCATCATATTTTTCCTCTACAACAATTATCCACATTTTCAACCAAGTGGATAAGGGTGCGGTAGATGTCTTGACAAAGCTCTGAGAAACAACTATGCGCTTAAGGATTTTCAGTTCCTTTCGAAGCATTAGTTGATAGATATGACCATCCTTAAATATGTCCACCCACACAGCTATGTTCAAGTGCTCCCACACTTTTTTCAACTCTGCCACCAGTTCAGGAGTGGTAGCCTCTACAGTATTATACAGGATCTCAAGCTTCTGTAACTTTTCCCAGTAGTGAAGACTCTTATAGAAGACTTCATCTTCTATAACAGCCTTCCTGGTCTCCAGAGCAAACGGCGAAGCACTCGAGCTACTCGTATCTTCAATTCTTTTTGCCTTGAATATTTTCACCAATATGATTGAAACTAACCGTGTTACTTACAGCCGAAAATCATGGAAGCTGAAGGTTCGTCAACGTTTCAGCAAACGATAATCTTTATAACCTTTAAATTTATTTTATATCGTCACTTTAGTTATTCTATGCACCGATTAAGGGGGAATATCAGTTTTGAAGAGGTTAACTGAGAGGACAATTGTTTGTGAATTCTCAACTGAAATGAATCGGTTTCCCAACTGATTGTTCAGCTGGATATTTTACAAATCTTCTCACATAAGTTAACAAATTAAAAAAACTTATTATATTCCAAATCAACTGACGTGACTGCAGTTTCATAACGTGGCCTATTTTAAACCGCTCACTTTTTGCACACACGCTTACAACACACGTACACATATTTTTATTCAAATTTTTTAATGGACTGACACGTGTCCTGAATTTGAACAGTCACGTACAAATGTACTATGCCCGCTTCAATTCAATTTTATTTTTTACAAATACAATCAGTTCCTAAGAGCATACTAATTCCAGAGCTTATCTTTTACAAATTTCAGATCATTTTATGTTTCGAAATGGCGAATCAAATTCGAGCTTACGTATTGAACGCTATGGCCATTGATTTTGACTCAGTTTTATCAGTTCAAGAAGCTGAAGTTAAGAACGTCTTTCTGAAGATTGAATCTGTTGGTCTCAGGATGTTTTTGGGAAAATCTTCGCAGGTGATATACCCCAAGGAAGTAAATGAATTCTATCTGAAGGGGTTTGTCACTACTGATGGAAGTATCTCTGTAACTGTCAATGATCAGCTGTTGATCCTCTCTGAAGAGACCTTCGGAGAAATTTTCTCTTTGCCAACTGATGGGTACGCCAGCTTCTATGAAGTCAAAACATCTGACATTGAGGAAATGCAATCTTTCCTATCTGCTGATATGCGGAAAATCAAAGTTTCTGATCCAAAGAAAGAGCTGAAATCAGAAATTCAGTTATTAGCCGACATTGTGGCGAAGGGCATATTGGCTAAGGCCGGCTCTTATGCTGCCCTTACTCTTGAAAAATTCAAAGTGATGACCATCATCATGGGAGAGAAGAAAGCTAACTGGAGGCATATTATGTTCAATATTATGAGGAATATGCTTCAATCTACCAAACAATCAAGATGCTTTGCTATTCCAATCAGTTAACTTCTGAAACTAAAGGGATTGGTAGCTGACAATGCTGGAAAATCATCAAAGTTCAAGGTATTCACTGTGAAAAACATCTTGCCGCCAAAGACCAAACTGGACATTTCTCCTAAACAATTTTTGAAAACCAAACAGGAGGTTCGAACGCAACCACCTGCTCCAACACCAGTCAAGAAGGCCAAAACTTTGGCCCAACTAAAGACTGCAAAACGAAAACTGATTATCAGTGAATCAGATTCGGAGAAAAATCCTTCTCCTATGCTTGTCAAGAGACCGAGGACGCAAAGAACTAAACCAATAACAGCGGTGGAATTAATTCCAACTGAGAGATTGACTCAATCAACTGCCCAACTGCCTATTCAGGCTATCACCTTGCAGGTTGTTCCACCTGATGATTCAGTTACTGAAGAAAAGGCACCCGCTAAAGTAAGAGCTCCCTTGACTCATGTAAATCACCCTACCATTTTGCCTCCGGCCAGATCTAAAGGCGTTATATTGAGGGAACCAGTGGACACCACTCACTCTGATTTCGATATTCGTCACATTCTCACTACTGAAAAAGGAAAGGCACGCTAGTTGAAAAGCCAAGGCCATCTAATGCCATCCAAACTCACATTGACCTGGTTTGGGAAAAGGTCAATGCATTTGCCACATCGAAACTAAAATCTTTTGATAGTTGGAAGAGTTTTAGGACTGAGATTTTTGCCAAAGAGCTGAAGCACAAATCCCAACTGAAAAATTTTATTAAACTTGAAGCGATTGTGTTGAATATAGTCAAAGATGCTACTATTGCCCAGGCATTGGAGAGGCAAAAATATTTCCTTGATCAAATTCGAGCCAAAAAGCTGACTAAAATGCTTGAAAAGCTGAAATCCAACTACAACCCATAGGTCCAACTGCATATCATGATAGAGCTGTGTTCACCCAACTGGACTCAGATCTTAGTGGCCTACAAAGGGAAATCAGATTTTGGAAATAGGATCAAGAATTGGTTCTTCCTGAAAAATCTTCCAGTTCAAAAACAGAAGAAGATACATTCTCCTCCCAGCAGAAAGAGCCATCTCCACAACTGGTTGCTGAAGAACCTGTTCAGGATATGCCACAATCATCTGCTGATAAACACATGTATTCCGAGGCTGAATTAACTTTTGCCAATATTGATGAAATCATTCAGACAGTAGCCCTGGAAGCTCAGCTAGAAGCAATAAATTCTGAATCAGTTGCTCCTTCAACTGAGCAACAAGAACAAGAGGTTCAGATATCATCTGAAGAACCAGTTGAGCCTCTTGTTGCTGAAGAATTAATTCAGCAAGAAATATCTGCTGAAACTGAAGAACAAACTGAAGTGCCCATACAAACTTCAGAAAAAGAACTAACTGCATCGGAGGAAACTCAATTAATCATTGAAAATTTTCCAACTGAAGAGCAAGCCCCAGATTTGGTGCAAGAACAACAAGAGGCACAAATTTTTGTAGTTACAACTCAGACTGCAGAAGAAGTCATTGAATCAGAAGTCCCTGATCTTACAACTGCTGAAACTGAAGTCCAGAACAGGAATCTAGTAATTTCTGATCAAGCCTCTAAAGATCAAACACAGGGAACATCTGATCAGTCACCTCCTCTTCAATCCACAGAAATGGATCTTGTCCTTGAAGAAATCCAGAATATGCAGCACCATATTCAGCAGATGATTACTGAAATCAAGAAAATTCAATCCACACAATTGTCTCATACTGTCAAATTGGATTCTTCAATTGAATTTGATTCAGCAAAACTGAAAGCCATTCAAGCAACCATGGAGTCTCTTACCCGAACTGTGCTTGAGATGAAGAATAACAGAAGTCTAGCTCAAAGTCCCTATACAACTCAGGATATAATCAGTCAACGAGTTGAGCGATTGGAAACTTCTGTTTCTAATAAAATGGAATTGCTGCAGACTTTTTTACAATCTGCTGTCTCAAGTATCTCCTCAGATGTCAAAATCCTTTCCACTGACGTTCGAAGATTATCTGTGAAGATGGATTTGTTTGACAAAAAGGGGGAAGAAATCAAAGAGCATCTTGAGAAACAGCAGAAGAAACCATCTGGTTAAAAAGCAGTTAATGAGATTATTAGATTCAGCTGTTATTGAATCAAGACCTCTATTAGTTCAAGAAATTCAGATCTTATTTTATCCACATAAAGTTCAGTATTCAGTTATTATTATTTGCTGATTTTTGTCAAACACCATAAAGGAGGAAATTGTTGAAAACCAAACTCTAAATTCTGGAGTTTGACAAACTGATCAACCAACTGATACGCGCAATTATATTCAGCAACTGGACTTAACAACTGAAATCAGCAGATCTAATAAAGAAAACTGATTAGTTGGAAATCGATCAGTTGATATATTCAGCCATATGGTTTTAAGCTAAGCATCCTTCAACTGAACATGTCTCGGGAAAGAACATTCAACCGACAAAGAGACATAGCAGACTGCAACTGAATATGAAATGCTGCACCTCAATCAATACAGCTTAGAACAACGGATTTCGGCTAAAGCAGTTAAGACGCCGCATTAAAATAAATGAAGCAAACAATGACCAAGGAATAATGAAGTGGCAATCAACGGATAGAAAGATTCAAATATATCTCAAGTTACCATTGGAAGGGAATCTTATAAACATGACAGAAGAACAGCTGAATAAGAAGAAGATCACTCTATTCAAAGCTTGTTGTTAATCTGCCAAAATCTTAGCTCACTCTTACTTGGTTTATTCGTAGCAGTCAAGGCTACAATTTGAGCTCACTATCACTTTGTAATAATCGTTAAATTCGATAGTGCTAAGATCAGTTACGCACTGAGAACATTTTGTAATACTAAGAGTTTCAACTTTTGGCAGTGATAAGTCCAAACTGAAGTGGGTCAGTACAAATCTTGTATTCGATCAAAGTCTTTTAGTGGAAATCCTATCCTTGAGATAGAAGGGGTGACATAGGAGTAATTGAAATATCCGAACATCCAGAAACAATCCTTGTGTATTTTATTTCAGTTTTGTATACTATCTTTCAGTCAGTTACTTTCCGCAACTACTTTAGTTTAACTGATTGTCATTGACCAGCAAGATTCCGAGAATCAGTTTTTCACCAAACTAAACTCAAAATTCGAAAAGATCAGTTTAAATTGTGAGTGTTTATTCAACCCCCCTTCTAAACACTCTTGATACGTTAATCGATCCTATCATGTCGATTTCATAGTTCTAGATACACAACCTGTCGAAGCTTGTAATGCAATTCCTGTAATTTTGGGTCGTCCAATTTTATCAACTTCTAATGCTCTTATAAATGGCAGGAATGGAATAATGAAGTTGTCATTTGGTAACATGACCTTGGAGCTTAATGTTTTTAATCTTTGTAAGTGTTGGAAACTTAATTTCGGTTGTTTGTCAAACGAAGTGATTAATTTATTGGACTAACTGATCAAGCAGCTAATCAACTGACAGTTTCCTAACTGAAGATTAATGCGCAGTTTATCGAAGGCAACTGAAACCAGCTGACTGAACTTATAAAGACAACTGACTGATCAGTTGGAAACTGATCAGTTGGTATATTCAGTTGTGAGCTTACCAGCGAATCAGTTGATCGTTCAGTTGTACACGTCATCAGTTGTTGAAAAGGACATTCAACTGACAACAGTACAAAGCTGACTGCAACTCGTAGTGGAACGCCACATTTCAGAGTTTACAGTGTACAAATGTCAAAGGAATATTTACATGGCAATCAATGGATATAAAGATTCAAATTTTATTTAATGTTACCGTTGAAGAGAAGAGCAGTTGAGAAAACACCCAATCTATCTATTCTCTCAAGCTTGTTGTTACCCTGCTGAATTTATAGCTCTTACTCAAGAATCGAAAAGCTCACACTTATCAGATTTATCTGTAGCATTTGAGGCTAATTTTCAAGCTTATAAGCACAAACTGTTTTATTGTTTGTTTTATCATTAATTAGATCAGTTGTGCTAAGTTCAGTCGAGTAACTATGAGATATTTAGTAAAATAAGAGTTTCAGTCTTGGCAGTGTTAAGTCCAAACTGAAGTGGGTCTGTACAAGTTTTGTATCAATCAAAGTCTTTTAATGCATTTCAAATCCTTGTGATAGAAGGGGTGACGTAGGAGTAATTCAAATCTCCAAACATCCATAAATCTTCGTGTTATTACTTCAGTTATTTATTCTATCTGTCAATCAGTTTATTTTCCGCAACTGTTATCAGTTAAAATGATTGTCATTGACTGACAAGATTCCTAGTTTCAGTTTGTCACAGAACTGACACTTCATTCTAAAACACTATAAAATTCGTGAGTGTTTATTCAACCCCCCCTTCTAAACACTTTCAACCTATCAACCGATCCTAACAGTAAGCAACCACATGACAAAGGAGATGAAAGTGAAGATGAAAATCTTATTGAAACTCTTGTGGAAGAAAACATACAAGAAGGGAGTACTCGTGACCAATTAGATATATGTTCAATTGAAACTGTTAAAGAAAATATTGAAATTGATTTTGATGATTTTATCAGGTATCAGTCGTTACCAGGATCAGAGAAAGAATTTGAGGCAAAATATGAGAACAAAGACGAACCACCCATATTTGAGTTAAAACTTTTGCCAGAAGAATTGAAGTATGTATTTTTTGGAGAATATGAACATATCCGGTGATAATTTTTTCCAAGCTAGCAAGTGATCAAGAAGGTAAATTAGTTGATATGCTTAAAAGACATAAAAATGCAATTGGTTGGACACAAAAAGATCTCAAGGGCATTAATCCACTAATTTTCACTCACAAAAATTCATTTAGAAGAAAATGCTAAAACATATCAACAACCACAAAGAAGATTAAATCCACACATGAAAGATGTTGTGAAAACTGAATTTCTCAAACTACTTGATGTTGGGATTATCTACCCTAATTATGATAGTAAGTGGGTGATCCCAACACAAGTAGTTCCAAAAATATCTGGCATCACATTGATAAAAAATGAAAAAGGTGAATAATTAACAAGTCGAGTCCCATCTAGTTGGCGGATGTGTCTTGATTATAGAAAGTTAAATGACGCCACTAGAAAAGATCATTTTTCATTTCCATTTTTTGATCAAATTTTAGAAAGAGTAGCAGGTTATCCCTGCTACTATTTTCTTGATGGATATTTAGGCTATTATCAAATTCTCATTGCACTCGAAGATCAAGATAAAACTACATTCATATGTTCTTTTGGAACATTTTCATTCAGAAGGATGCCATTTGGTTTATGCAATGCCCCAGCAACATTTCAAATATGTATGCTAAGCATTTTTAGCGACATGGTTGAAAATTGTTTGGAGATTTTCATGGATGATTTAACTGTTTTTGGGAATACATTTGATAATTGTCTTGAAATTTTGGAAAAAGTTTTAAAAATATGTGTAGAAAAATGTCTTATTTTAATTTTGTAAAATGTCATTACATAATTACTTCTGAGATTTTCATGGATGATTTAACTGTTTTTGGGAATACATTTGATAATTGTCTTGAATATTTGGAAAAAGTTTTTAAAATATGTGAAGAAAAATGTCTTATTTTAAATTGGGAAAAATGTCATTACATAATTACTTCTGAGATTGCTTTGGGATATGTCGTGTCATCTCAAGGAATTGAAGTTGATAAAGCAAAAGTTGATGTCATTGCCAATTTACCCCCTTCAAAAACCATTAAAGAAATTCGCTCATTTTTTGGACATGTTGGATTTTATAGGAGGTTTATAAAGGTCTTTAGTTTAAACTCTAAACTCATTTGTAACCTCTTAACAAAAGACACTGCATTTGAATGAACTCAAGAATGTCAAAATGCTTTTGATAAAATCATTCTAAATTTAACATCAGCTCCTATCATGCAACCTTCTGATTGGTCTTTACTATTTGAAATCATGTGCGACGCGAGTGATTATGCAGTCGGTGCAGTATTGGGTCAAAGAAGAAGCGGTAAGCCTTATGTGATATATTATTTAAGTAGAACTTTAAACAATGCTAAAATGAGTTACTCCACAAATGTAAAAGAACTACTTGCTGTAATATTTACATTAGATAAATATCATTCTTATTTGATTGGATCAACGACTATTGTGTTTACTGATCATTCTGCTATTGGATATTTGTTGACCAAACAGGATGCAAAGCCACTATTGATACGATGGATTTAGTTGCTCCAAGAATTTGACATTGTGATCAAAAATAAAAAAAGAATCGAGAATGTCGTAGCCAATCATTTATCATATCTAGTAACAGGATCATCATGTGAAATGACATCAATTAACGATAATTTTCCTGATGAACAGCTATTTTCAGTTACTACTACACCTTGGTTTGCTAACATAGTAAATTTTCTTGTGACAAGAAAAATTCCACTGCAATAGAGTTCCCAAAATAAAAGAAAATTTTTGAATGAGGTAAAAAAATTTTATTGGGATGATCTGTATCTGTTCCAGTATTGTTCAGATCAAATTTTTCGATGTTGCATACCCGATAATGAGGTAAGTAGTGTAATTAAATTTTGTCATTCAGAAGCATGCGGAGGACATTTTTCTTCAAAGAAAACGGCTGCAAAAATCTTGCAGTGTGGACTTTATTGGCCAACTTTGTTTAAAGACACCCACGAAATCTGCAAGATCTATGAAAATTGTCAAAAATTGGGTGCGATTTCAAAAAGAAACATGATACTTTTGAATCCTATCATTGAAATTGAAATCTTTGATTGTTGGAGAATTGATTTTATGGGACCTTTTCCACCGTCGTTTGGATACCTGTATATTTTATTTGTAGTTGATTATGTTTCCAAATGGATAGAGGCAATTCTATGTCGAACAAATGATCATAAAATCGTCATCAAATTTTTGAAAACAAATATTTTTAGTAGATTTGGAATTCCTCGAGCCATGATAAGTGATGGGAGAACTCACTTTGTTCATAAATCATTTGCTTCATTAATGGAAAAATATGGTATTACTCAAAAGTAACTACTCCTTAACAAAAGGACAAGTTGAATTAGCTAATAAGGATATAAAGTAATTGGAAAA
This sequence comes from Primulina eburnea, assembly GCF_022965805.1. Classification (NCBI taxonomy): domain Eukaryota; kingdom Viridiplantae; phylum Streptophyta; class Magnoliopsida; order Lamiales; family Gesneriaceae; genus Primulina; species Primulina eburnea. Next base: position 22,182,667 of record NC_133110.1, read on the forward strand.
AACTGTTAACCAAAATAGAAAAGATTGGTCACTGGGACTTAATGATGCACTTTGGGCTTATCGAACAGCTTTTAAAACATCATTGAATATGTCTCCTCATAAGTTGGTTTACGGAAAAAACATTGTCATTTGCCTGTGGAATTGGAACATAAAGCTTATTGGAGATCAAAACTTTTAATTCAAGTATGGATGATGCCAAAAAATTACGCAAATTGCAAATTAATGAACTCAGAATGACGCATATGAGAATTCAAGGATTTATAAAGCAAAAATCAAATCATTTCATGATAAAACAATTCTTAGAAAATCTTTTGAGATTGGTAAAAAAGTTTTTATTTATAATTCCCGACTTCACATATTCCCATGAAAATTACGATCAAGATGGACATGCCATATGTTGTAAAGCATGTGTATCCTTATGGAGCTGTGGACATTGAAAGTCCGAAAAATGGTGATGTTTTTAAAATAAATGGACAAAGGCTTAAATCATTTTTAGAAAATGAAATCTATCAAGAAGAGTTTATTTCCCTTTCCGATCCTTGATTTTTTTTTTTGTGTTGTATTTAATTTTGTTTGTTTTTATTTGAGGTTTGCTTAATATTTTTATTTTTCATGTTAAATAGCGGATAACGGTACTCCGTGACTCTTATAGTCAGTTAAATAAGTTTCCCACAATTGCTGATAAATTTTTTTGAAAAAAAAATCATTTTTTTTCTTTTCAAAATAGATGAAATTCTCTTAAAACTTTTTAAATATTTTCTCTCTGTTTCTGAAAATGTTCTAAGAAAAAATTATTCAAGTAGGTGTAAAAAATTGAGATTGCTAATGGAAAAAAGAATTCCAGAAGATATTCGTCTTGTAATAAAAACTAAGCTCCGATTAGGAGGAGAAGCTCCACAATCATTGCTCATTCGGTATTTTCCTGGATTAGTAAAAAACACTTATGCGAAAAAACGAAGGGCCAAAAGTTTAGGGGTTTGACATAAGTGTTTTTGAGGATCGAAGTTGAGTTTAGAGGGGGGGTGAATAAACTCTAGTCGTTTTTCTTTCTTCTCTGATGAGGTACTAAAATCCTGTTAGGGATAGTAGTTTATCTTGTGCGAATACTTTCACCTGATTACAATAAAACGTGCGGAAACAATCTGATGAAGTAGTTGAAAGACAATAAAACAGTAGGCAGCAGTTTTTTAGGGAAGTTCGAAGATAAACTCTTCTACGTCTCCCCTTCTCCTGTTTCCAGAAGGTATAACTAAAAGACTTTGGATATTACAGTACAACTCTTGTACACACCCACTTCAGAAGGACTTATACCTCGGCCTATTGAAACTCTTAGTTTCTCAACTCACAGAAATGCTAAACACAAAGTTCTGAAAAGACTCTTTTCAGATTACAAACTCTTCTAGATAAAGTGTAAGTGATGTAAAGATTGTGAAGAGTGTAAGAATCAGTAGCACAAGATGATCTTCAAAAGATCAGATATTAGCTATGAAGAGTGTGCTACTTTTCTTTGTGTTGAACTTTTTGTACTCAAGGAATTTCGAGATTTGTCTGATGAGAGATAATAGCTTTTGTTCCTTGAAAGATGATATTATGCGAAGTGTCGTGTCGTATAAGGATTTGATCCATGTATATATAATCGACTGAGTTCAACGTTCACAATCAGAGGATGTTTCCAGATAACTGATACAATCAGCTTTATTACCGAAAGAAGTTCCTGCAGAAAAGCTATAAAACAACCAGTCTTGTTTCATACTTAATTGGATAAAATGCATTAAATGACTCCGTATAGTATTTAATGCTGCAATTAATACTAGTATTAGGAACCCTTTAGCGGTAACAATAAAGGTAGCAACATTAGGAAACGTCCTCTACTGGTTTTGTATCCTCTACTGATTTTGTATTACTATCCTTTCTACTGGTTTAGTTTTATGAGACCAGTAGCTTCTGATAAGTTAGTCTACTGTTCTGGTCTGCTGGTTTTAATTAATCATCGCCACAATAAAATTCATGTCTAACAATTTCCCCCTTTGTGGTGATGCCAAAACCTAAACAGTAGAAAGTTGATACATAAAGCAGATAATCATTTAAACAAAAAGAGTAATGTCAATAAAGTATCAAAGAAAATGATTAATCAGTTTCAATATCCCTGAAGATGACTTCTTCATTCTGAGGTTCTTGAAGTCTTCTGGTTGATGGTTCAGCTTCATCTTCAGGTTGTCTGGCTCCTGCTGGATCTCCTCTATCTTCCCTCTTTTTGGCATCAGCCGCAACTACATGGGCGAAGAGGTCATTCAGTCTTCCGGATATGTTTTGAATGCCATCGCTTAGCATCTCCAGGTACGGAGTTTGAGAAGAGATGCGATTATCCAATGAAGTGAGAGATTGATTTTGAGAGTCAATCTTGGCATCCATAAGTTCCACGGAAGTAGAAAGTGATCGGAAGAGATCATCATGCTCAGTGATTCGGTTAAGTATATCAGTTTGAGTGAGCATGATGGTACCGTGAGTTCTTGATATAGCCTGTCTGAAAATGACGGTTTCAACATACATCTTGTCCATGGTTTCCGCCGTGTTAAAGATGTGTTTGCCCATTCGTTATCTGAAAGATTGAGCACCACTGAATTCCGAAATGTTTTCGCAGGACATACGTTTCACTAAATCAGATATGTTGTTGTGTTCCCGTTGTAGAGACTCAATCTGAAATTCCAGGTTAAATGCATCTGATTCCGGAGAGGGAGTTCGCGCAAGCGCGCGTTGCTTAATCTCAGAAAGATGAGAGTTCGTCTCAGTCAAAACAGGATGAGAGATAGTCAACGCAGTAGAAACAAGATTAGCATCCATCAAGGCAGTAGACGGACCAGGGTTTGCTGTGCGTTCTTCTGGAAGTGTAGAAACAGTAGGTTCAGCAGCAACCAGTGGAAGAACAATTTCTTCAGCGGGAACGGCCAAGTCAGAGGCCAAAATATCTTCCGTTGGTGCAATAACAGCCTGTGAGACTGACGGTTCTTCCGTAGAAGGTGCAGAAGGCTGATCCAGAAGAATGTGCACTGCTGCTTGATGAGCAGCAGAAAAAATCTCTAAATTTGGCAATAAAGAGGAGGCATCTGGTTCTGCTATGTGTTGAACTGGGGTCGGAGAAGCAGAAGGTGACAATGAAGTAGCCGGTGCGACTTCCAGAGGAGTAGAAATTGTAGGAACAATCGACTCAATGACCTCTTCGACCGAAGCCAGTTCATGTACAGATAGTAACGATGAGGACTGAATGGGCCTTGTCGGAGATGCAGGAGTACTGAGAGCAGAAGCCTTTGGGAAGGCTGTGGTCCTTTCCTCAACTGTCTGATTCTGATGAAAGTCTGGAACAAGGCCAATGTGATAAACAGTAGACTCGCCAAAGCCTTGTTCTTGAGCAAGAAGTTGCTCACGCATCTGTTTGAACTTGTCAGATAGAATCACAATAACATTTTGATCCTGAACAGCAGTAGGAACACTAGGATCAAAATTCGATTCAAGAACTTTCAGAACTGATTCTAGCTTCTGACATTTCAGCTGCTCGAGGATGAAACTCCTTCTGCGCAAGGCCTCGATAACAATTTCCGTTTTTGCAAGCTGAAAAATTTTCTTCTCTGCAATCATCATTTTGGCATAGTTCCCTTTAGTCTTAAAGTAAGCAAAAGAATGAAAAAGACGAACTGAGTGCCACTCATCAAAAAAATTCATATCATCATTTGCAGAGGTTTCAATTTCTGCTAGATGAAGATAAACGCCGGTGGTTACAGTTGTTTTGTGCCCAAAAATTGGTGGTTCTTCGACCATTTTCCCTTTGCCTTTGTCAGATGAAGAAATAGGCACGAGAGGTCGGAAAGCAGAGGACCCACTAGTTGATTCTCGAATCACTATTCCAGATGATGGCTTGAAAACGGAAGCAGTAGACGGTACTGGAATAGATGCAGTAGATTGTGCAGTCGCAGAAGTAATGGGTCGAACAGAAGGAACCACTTCTGGAAATACCTGTCTGATAGGTATTTTCTCAATCTCAGACAGTGCTGCTGTCTTCTTGATTTTAAGAATGGTGCGAGGTTTCTTCTTGGCTGGGGTTGGCACTGGTGGTTGAACAGCAGCAGCAGACTCTTCTGATGTTGTTTTGTCCGAGTCAGTCGAAATGATCACTCTTTTCCTCTTAATTGTCTTTTGAGGTTTTGGAACCTCAGAAGCAGTTTCTCCAATTTCCTTTTTCAAGGCAACAAACTCCGCCACGGTTGGCTTAGGCCTTAAAGCAATTACGTTCGCAGCATCAATCATGGTTACTGAAACAGCATCCTGATCACTGGTTGAGGCGAAACCAGCATCCTTGAGCATTGCGCTGATTTGAACAGCGAATCCAGAACTTTTCCTGACAACCATATCCTTCATAATTCTAAAGAGAAAATGACTCCAGTCCACTTTGGTTCCCTTACTGATGGCAATCATCACTTGAACCTTCTCCTTCGTCAACTTGTCGAATGTGCCAGCTTTGATCAAAATAGCTTTGGCCAAAATATCGGCCAAAATTTGATATTCCATTTTGAGTAATTTCTTGTGACAAGAGGGAGACACTTCTTCTCCAGAGGCTGAGAACGAGCTAAGCGCAACAGACATATCTGTTTTGGAAATATCAGATAGTTCAGAAATACCTGAGAGTGGAAGAAGAAAGGTCGCTCCTAGAAGTGCGGCATTAATAGAGATAGAAGCATCTCCTTGAGAGTGAACAATCTTTCCTTCATGTACTGACGCTTTAGCGTAAAAATCCAGGAGAGCATTTTTGTAAATTACGGCGGGTGCTTCCAGGAATCTTCTGAGTCCCGATTTCTCAATGTCTTGAAACATTTTAACGAGATTCTCATCCTTGATGTTGAGAACAGAGGCAAAATTGACTTGATAAGCGTTAAGAGTGTATGCTCCAGCCATTTCTGTATAAGGATAGAAGAAGATATAATTTGCAGTAGTTAGTGATGATAGAGAGAAATCAGTAGCTGAATAATCGATAGTTATGAAACAGTAAAGGTGAAAAGGTGAAGTTGAGAAAAATATACAGCCGTCAAATAAACATAAAGACACGTGTCAGTATGTTTTTGGTTGAGTGTTTGAAAAGTTTGCAGAAACTGTCAGATATACGAATGATTTTGAAAATTTGAAAAAGGCGGGCTGTCCAGACGGTTACTAAAGAAATCAGAAGAGGATTTGTCGTTTTATGATAACGTCTGCTGGAAGTTTCATGGTGCTGAAATATTTGAACACTTTGAGAAAAACCAGCAGACTTGTAGTTTTATCGAAAAGACAAACATTCTATCTGTTTTCTGAAAAGGTGTCAAACTTTTAGTCTGACTAAAATATTGTTCCCCCTCGGTAAATGCAACTAATAAGTGGTCATAATTGCGACAAGTGACTCTTGGCCATCTTTCAATCTGAACCGTCGAAATGAACAGTCGCAAGGGTCTTTGCTTCTTCTATAAATACCTGCACAACTGGAACGAGATAAAACACACACAATCTAAAATGAAAACTCAATATAAAAGAAAGTTAGAGTTGGATCCAAGAGTCGAAGCAAAAATGTTCAGAGAGAAGTTTGAGGATATCATTATTTACGTAATGATCCTTGAAACACACTCCTGGAAATGTAGTTTCCACAGTCAAGCAAATCTGTTGCTTCGATTGAGTTTGAAATGTAGCATCGATTCCTTCCAGAAGCATGCTAATGCAATAAGAGAGTGCTGGTGGATTGATGATGCTGAAAACATCTATGATGCCCTGTAAGGCATCTAAAAATACATTAGTGCTGACAAGACCCAAGCTTGCTAGATTCTTTCTAGGCCTTGAGCTTGTTGGAGTCTCTTGTTCCTGTTGAAGTACTTTGCAAGCAAATTGCAGAGAGCTCCTATTACTGAAGACAAAAGCTAAATGTAACGCTACTGGTTAAATAGCATTTGTAGATCTACTGTTTTTACTTTTGCATCGTGTAATGTACTGAAATGGTTTCTAATAAAGTTCCAGTTTACGTATCTGACTTTTCCTTCTGTTTTTCTGCAAATAACTTACTGTAAGTTCAATACGATAAATAAATGAGTAAGAATAAAGTATAACCAAGATAACAGAAAATAATCAAGTTAAATCTATCGAACCAAGAGAACTACGAAAGTAAGAAAACTTATTTTCTGGTAAGGGTTTTGTGAAGATATCTGCTGTTTGTTGATCAGTAGAAACGTATTCTAGACGAATGTTCTTCTTCTGCACATGATCTCTAATAAAGTGATGTCTGATGTCAATGTGCTTCGTTCTGGAATGAAGTACTGGATTTTGTGTGATTGCAATTGCACTAGTATTATCACAAAATATAGGTGATTCGGAGGCTTGAATCCCATAGTCTCTTAATTGTTGCTGAATCCACAATATCTGAGAGCAGCAGCTTCCAGCAGCCAGATATTCTGCATCTGCAGTAGATGTGGCTATGGAAGTCTGCTTCTTGCTAAACGAGGATATCCGCCTATCACCAAGAAATTGACAAAAACCACTCGTGCTTTTTCGGTCTAGTTTGCAACCTACATAATCAGCATCTGAATATCCAATAAGATTTAGCGATGAATCATTGGGATACCATAAGCCGAATTTTTGAGTTCCTTTCAAGTACTTCAAAATACGTTTAGCAGCAATATAATGAGATTGTTTGGGGTGAGATTGAAATCTAGCACAAATACAAACAACAAACATGATATCTGGTCTACTGGCAGTTAGATATAATAATGAACCAATAAGACCGCGATACTGAGTTACCTCTACTGGAATACCACTTTCATCTTTATCAAGTTTAATAGATGAGCTCATTGGAGTAGAAGCAGCAGAGCATGCTTCCATTCCGAACTTTTTCAGAAGCTCCTTGGTGTACTTGACTTGATTTATAAAGATTCCAGTCTCTGATTGCTTAATCTGTAATCCTAGGAAGAATGTTAATTCTCCCATCATACTCATTTCGAATTTATCCTGCATCAATTTTCCAAACTTTGCACATAATTTGGGGTTAGTTGACCCAAAAATGGTATCATCAACATAAATCTGTACTAAAAGAATATGCTTATTCTTGACTAAAGTAAACAGAGTTTTATCTACTGCTCCAATGGTAAAATCATGATCAATAAGAAACTGTGATAGAGTGTCATACCATGCTCTAGGTGCCTGTTTTAGACTCTATAATGCTTTGTGTAATTTAAATACATGATGAGGTGAGAAATGATCGATAAAACCTGGAGGTTGTTCGACGTAGACTTCTTCTTGTAAGAGACCATTCAGAAAAGCACTTTTCACATCCATTTGATATATTTGAAATTCTTGAAAGCAGCAAAGGCTAAGAATATTCTGATTGCTTCGAGCCTTGCTACTGGTGCGTAGGTCTCATCAAAGTCTATTCCTTCTTCTTGTCTGAAACCTTGAGCAACCAATGTTGCTTTATTTCTCACCACTGTGCCTTCTTCATTGAGTTTGTTTCTAAATACCCACCGAGTTCCAATGACAGCTTGGTGAGATGGTCTAGGTACTAGAAACCAAACTTCATTTCGTTTGAATTGATTCAGCTCTTCTTGCATGGCTTCAATCCAACTAGGATTCAGAAGAGCTTCTTCAATTTTCTTTGGTTCGTCTTGAGATATAAAAGCAGCATGCATGTATTCATTAAGCATTTGCCTTCTGGTTCTCAAAGGCGCTGCTGGATTACCAATAACTAATTATGGAGGATGAGATTTTCTCCAGATAAAAGGATTTAAAAGGATATCTTCCTGATTTGATATGTTGAGATTGTTCTCGATGGAACCAGTAGTGGGTTCCTGAGTGTCTTCTGCTGGTATTGGTAGATCCACAGTCTGTACTTCTGGTTCCACTAATGGAATGTCTGGTTCTGGATTTTGAAGATCCTTGATGTTTGCTTCTACATCATCTTCACTGTCAATTTTCAAGTGAATGCTGTCTAGCCTGTTACTTAAATCAGATATGTTAGATATTTCAGGAGCACTGCTGTCTTCATCGAAGACAACATGAATCGATTATTCAACATTAAGAGTTCTATTGTTGAAGATTCTGAAACTTTGCTTACAGCAGAGTAACCAAGAAATAGTCCAGCATCTGATTTTGAGTCAAATGCAGTTAAATGATTTTTGCCATTATTTAGCACAAAGCATTAGCAACCAAACACATGAAAATAAGATACGTTAGGCTTCTTCCCTTTCCATATTTCATAAGGGGTCTGATTGTGCCTTTTGTTGACCATAGATCTGTTTTGCGTGTAACATGCAGTATTGATAGCTTCAGCCCAGAAGCGCTGAGAGATGTCTGCATCTGCTAGCATTGTTCTAGCAGCTTCTTTTAGAAATCTATTTCTACTTTCATCTACTCTGTTTTGTTGAGGTGTTCTGGCAGCTGAATATTCATGATGAATCCCCTGTTCATTCAAATATAACTCAAGATACTTGTTAGTTAACTCAGTACCCCGATCACTTCTGATTTTAATGATGGTAGAAGATTTTTCATTTTGAATTCTTTTCAGAAGCTTGATCAAGAGGCTACTGGTTTGATCTTTTCCTGCGAGAAATATTACCCAAGTGAATCTAGAAAAATCATCAATAACAACAAGAGTATATTTCATTCCCCCTAAGCTCATGATGGGGATTGGACCAAAAAGATCCATGTGCAGTATTTCCAGACATCTTGAAGTTGATTTGCTATCTTTGTTCTTGAAACTGGATCTTATCTGTTTCCCAAGCTGACAAGCAGAACAAACATGATTTTTAACAAAGTTAATATCAGGTAATCCATCGACTATATTCTGCTTCTTGAGATAACTGATTGACTTGAAATTCAGATGATTCAATTTCTTGTGCCATATATAGCCAGTGTTTATTGCTAAGAAAAGCAACTAAGCATGTAGGAGTATTGACATGATTTGAGTTCCAAGAGACTCTGTAAGTATTGCCTTCTCTTTTTCCGGTTAACACAATATTTCAGCAGAATCTCTAACTATACACGAATGCTTCTGAAAAGCTACAGAATAACCATTATCACATAGTTGACTAATGCTGATTAGATTGTAACAAAGATTGTCAACTAATAACACATCATTGATAATTATGTTAACATGGATAATCTTACCCTTACTCATGGTTTTACCTTTTGAGTTGTCTCCAAAAGTTATCTTTGGTCCAGTACAACTCACTATCTCAGAAAGTAGGTTTTTCTGTCCAGTCATGTGTCTGGAGCATCCACTGTCCAGATACCATGTAGAGTTACTGACTTCTGCTTTCTTCTGATGTTCCTGCATACACAAATTTTAGTATCTGGTACCCAAATCTATTTGGGTCCAAGCCTTATCAGTCCTTTGGGGACCCACATTTGTACAATTCTTGGTGACCTTGTACTTTGGGTGTTCAAAGATGTGTGTGCAGTAGAAGGTCTGTTATTTCTAACAGTATGCATATTAAAATGTTGTTCCTCCTTTCTGTTTCTGTTTTCCAGTCTGTATCTCTTCTGAACAGGTTTAGAGTTGTAGTACTGGTGGTTTTTAACCTTCATAGGATGTTGTCTTCCAGAGTTGAATTCTTTTCTGAATCTAGAACTCTGGTCAACTTTTTCCTTAGGTTTAACGTAACCCAGACCATAGTGCATTCTTCTGTTCATCTGATTTACGTTCCTTACAACTGAAGCAGTAGGTACCTCTGGTTCCTGTACCACACTGGATTTCACAAAGTGAATGTATTTCCCTTTGCACATATCCAGTGTTGGCTTAGTATTAGTTTCAGAAGTGCCTTCATTATTACAAAAACCGAGACCACTTCTATCTCCTGATTGTTTTTGTAATTCTTGCATCTTTTCCAATGAAACAGAAGACTTGTTCCAAGCATTTACCAGTAGCGACAGCTTCTGGTTTTCAGAAAGCACCTTCTGGTAATCTGCTTTGGCTCTTTCATTCTCAGTTATTAATTTACTCATCTTAACTTATATATCATTACAGCTGTCTACTTGCAAGTAAGTTAACTTATTGTTCTGACTCTTTAAGTTTTGATTTTCGATCTTAACTTCTTCAAATGATTGAGAAAGTCTGGAATACTCTTTTACCATGTCATGTAGTGCATCAATCAAATCATTTCGTGTAAATTCATTGGAGTCAAAATCAAATACCTCTTCAAATGTCGAGGTTGAGTCATTGTCTGCCATGAGACATTTGACTTCTTCTGCATCATTATCATTGGAATGACTTTCTGAGTCAGATGACTCAGAACTAGAGTCCGCCCATTTGGATTTGCTTTTTTCGGCAATCATTGCTTTTCGATCTCTTTTGGTCTTTTTGTCATTTCTCTTGTGATCCTTTCTCTTTTGGTCATCCTTCTTTGGTTTAGGACAATCAGCAATGAAGTTACCTATCTTTCCACAGTTAAAGCATCCCATATCACCATATGGTGAATCTTTCTTGAAGTTGCGATTGGGACCCTGATAAGTTCGATGGTTCTTCTTCATGAACCTGGAGAATTTCTTTACAAATAAGGACATAGCATCACCACTGATTTGTTCAGCAGTCTTCTCCAATGTATTGTCAATGATCACAGTAGGTAATGCCTGAGGTGCAACTGCAGCAACAGTAGAAGAGGTAGTGGCAGTAGCAGTGAAAGCAGTAGCAGTAGCAGCAAGAGCCTTGGTAGGTAGGTTTGAAGGCTCTTCTCCACTTCTTACTTCTAATTCGAACTCGTAAGCTTTCAGATCTGCAAATAAGTCGTGCAGTTCCAATTTGTTCAAATCTTTGGACACTCTCATAGCCATTGTTTTAACATCTCATTCTCTGGGTAAGGCTCTCATCACTTTGAGGGCTATTTCTCTGTTGCTATGCTCTTTACCCAGAGCTGTTAGCTCATTAACCAGGCTACTGAATCTTTCATCAAACTCGTTTAGAGTTTCACCAGCTCTCATTTTTATATTTTCGAACTTCTGCATTGCTACAGACAGTTTGTTTTCTTTCGTTTGCTCATTTCCTTCACATATCTGGATAAGCTTCTCCCAAATATCCTTTGCAGTAGAACACATTTTGATCTTGCTAAAAGTGTTCTTATCGAGAGTTTTATACAGTATATCCTTCGCCACATTATCAAGGTTGGCCTTCTTCTTATCTTCACTGGTCCATTCACTTATTGATTTTTCAACCATCTGTGGTGCACCTTCAGTAACAGCAACAGCTGCATTAGGCTTTAATATTTTCAGTGGACCATTTGTGGTTGTGCTGCAAGATGAGCTTACATTCTGATCTTCCACTCATCGAAATCTTCCTTAGAGAACATAGGGATCTTGCTGAAGTGTGCCATTTGTTGTAGTTTTTCAGGAACAAGAATAACCTGCTCTGATACCAATTGTTGAGGATCGAAGTTGAGTTTAGAGGGGGGGTGAATAAACTCTACTCGTTTTTCTTTCTTTTCTTATGAGGTACTAAAATCCTGTTAGGGATAATAGTTTATCTTGTGCGAATACTTTCACCTGATTACAATAAAACGTGCGGAAACAATATGATGAAGTAGTTGAAAGACAATAAAACAGTAGGCAGCAGTTGTTTATGGAAGTTCGAAGATAAACTCTTCTACGTCTCCCCTTCTCCTGTTTCCAGAAGGTATAACTAAAAGACTTTGGATATTACAGTACAACTCTTGTACACACCCACTTCAGAAGGACTTATACCTCGGCCTACTGAAACTCTTAGTTTCTCAACTCACAGAAATGCTAAACACAAAGTTCTGAAAAGACTCTTTTCAGATTACAAACTCTTCTAGATAAATTGTAAGTGATGTAAAGATTGTGAAGAGTGTAAGAATCAGTAGCACAAGATGATCTTCAAAAGATCATATATTAGCTATGAAGCGTGTGCTACTTTTCTTTGTGTTGAACTTTTTGTACTCAAGGAATTTCGAGATTTGTCTGATGAGAGATAATAGCTTTTGTTCCTTGAAAGATGATATTATGCGAAGTGTCGTGTCGTATAAGGATTTGATCCATGTATATATAATCGACTGAGTTCAACGTTCACAATCAGAAGATGTCTCCAGATAACTAATACAATCAGCTTTATTACCGAAAGAAGTTCCTGCAGAAAAGCTATAAAACAATCAGTCTTGTTTCATACTTAATTGGATAAAATGCATTAAATGACTCCGTATAGTATTTAATGCTACAATTAATAATAGTACTAGGAACCCTTTAACGGTAACAATAAAGGTAGCAACGTTAGGAAACGTCCTCTACTGGTTTTGTATCCTCTACTGATTTTGTATTACTATCATTTCTACTGGTTTAGTTTTATGAGACCAGTAGCTTCTGATAAGTTAGTCTACTGTTCTGGTCTTCTGGTTTTAGTTAATCATCGCCACAATAAAATTCATGTCTAACAAGTGTGCAAGATGAACTTGTGACAAACGATGCAGATCTTTGGAATGTGTTTCCAATAACAGAGAAGAAAAATTTGGTTTCATTAAGAATGGGCTGAGTAAGGAGTCTTTAGATAACATCTTATTGACTCTTGAGACGCATTCTAGTGGAGACGTTGATAAGTGCAATTTATTGCACTCTGAATACTTGTATTTAACTTGGAATTTTGTGTTTCTTGAGCTGGTTTTATGAGATTTGTTGTTGTAGTTTGGAAGATTAGGATGAGAGTTTGGAGTATTAAAATGTTGAATTGGAAAGTGCAAAAGATGTAAAATACAGAAGCCACAACGCACCCTTGCTTATATTTACACCGCACCCGCGCTGGAAAAAATACATCACCCGCGCTCACACACCAGTAGCTCCACCGCACCCGCACAGACTTCTTAACCGCACCCGCGGTCCTTGCAAGATAGAATCCGAAAAATCTGTATTTTGGTGTGCTGTTCATGGAAGTCCAAGATTTTGGTGTGCTGTGAATAGGGGCTTTTCTGGGACTATAAAATTCATCATTTTACTTACCATCTAGGGTATTGGGGAGCCAAGGAAAGAGTGGAGGCTGCTGCTAGAAGATTGAAGACCCAAGTTCATCAAGTTTTTGGGGAAATCTTTTACACAACTCCGGGGACGGAATCATCACTTCAAACTCTTGTTCTAAGTTCTTCTTTCTTTTAATTTTCATTTGATATGTCTTGTTTTAGAACCATGTTTTTTTGTTTTGCTTGTGTTATTATGAACTAATTTTTATTTCTAGAGGAAAGATGTAACAAAACTAGAAACCATGTGTTAGAATTTTTGAATTAAGCTATTTAAATTCTTCATATTGATCATTTGTATTTTTTTAATCTTAATGCTTTAAATTTATTGGCCATAATTTGAATGATTTATACGTTTACAATTGATCACTCGAAAGAGGAAATTATAAACGAGAAAGGGGAAAAATACATCAACGATATTTATAGAGTTTGGGAGGGCCTATAATACTATCGAAGCCCAGAGAGAATCTAGTGCTTGATGTGTTAGTTAATTGTAGATTGTTGATGGGGACGTCGCAATCCGTTTTTAGATAACTAATATCTTCTTAACACTCGGGAGAGGGAGTAGATAATTATATGATTCTTGGCTAATGAATAAGAAGGATTTTTATAACATAGCTACAAAAAAGTACACATGGTGGACAGTTGAGTGAAATCGGACCTCTAGATATTTTATCCTATTGTTATTTGCTATAATTTGGAGTTAAATTTAATTCCATTTTAAATTTAGTTATTCTTGCAAACAAATCTTTTAATTGATTATTCGAAATAAAGTCTAGACTATTTTAATCACAAGCACTGATATACATTTATATACACATTCCTTGTGGGATTGACACTTGTATTCAAAAATACATGTTACTATAACTTGACGTCGTGCGCTTGCGAGCAATCAATAGAATACACAACAAGTTTTTGACACCATTGTCGGGGAATGTTTATTTTAAATTTATATTAATATTGTTACAAATTAGTTTAGATTTTAATTTAGAGCTGTTTTTATTGTATTACATTAAACATTGATTTGTTTCTTATCTTTGTTTGACAATGCATGCAAAGATCGCAAAATCTTGACTTGCTTACCTTTGATCTTGAGATCGACGCAAGAAGATTAAAAAAGGCGAGAAGAGAAGAGATTCAATCAATGACTGACAACAGAGATAATGAAAACCCACCCCCTGCAATGCCCATCAGAGATCATTTTAGACCTGTACTAAATGCTTATTATTCAGGGATAGCACGAGAGACTATTAATGAAAACAACTTTGAGCTCAAGCCCGCATGTTAAACATTGTTCAACATAACCAGTTTGGGGGAGCCGCTACTGCAGATCCTCATCTACATATCAGAACATTCCCTAAAATCACTGACACGGTAAAAATAAATGGTGTTTCTGATGATATAATTCGATTGTGCTTGTTTCGTTTTTCTCTTAGGGACCAAGCAAGAGGATGGCTCCAATCGCTTCCTTTGGAGAGTATCACTACATGGCAGGAGTTAGCAACTAAGTTCCTAGCTAAATATTTTCCACCTGCGAAATCTGCACAGTTGAAAATTGAGATAAGTACTTTTAGGCAGACTGACTTTGAGCAATTATATGAGGCATGCGAACATTATAAGGAGTTGTTGAGGAGGTGTCCAAACCATGGTTTTGAAGATTGGGTACAGATTGAATTGTTTTACAATGTTTTTAATGGACAAACAAGAGCCACTGTGGATGCAGCAGCTGGTGGCAAGATATTTGCCAAATCACCTGATCAAGCATATGATTTTCTTGAACAGATGACCATTAACTGAAACGTTTGCCCTTTTATTGCTTTAAAAGTACTAGAATTTTTTTTTAAAAAAACTCAATTTTCGGCAATGTACATTTACCACATAAAATATTTTTATAAAATATTTTACTCCTTTAAAATAAAACACCAACCAACTAGCATTTTAAAAATCAAGTGCCATAGTCATAAAATGAAATCGTCAACTGTTTTGCCCAAGCTAAAAATCAATAAGTTTGAAAAGTATAGCCCATATTAAACCTCTCAAAAAGCATAAATAAATAGTCTTAAAATCTTTAACGTAAATCTTGAATCATAAATCGTAAACGCGGAAAAAGTAGAAGCGCTGGTCCTCGAGTTGTGTGCACCTTCAGCCGAGCCAAATCATCTGTCAAGACCTCCCACAACCTCACCTGCATCCATCACACCTAGTGAGTCTAAAGACTCAACACAACATAATCTTTATAACTAATAATACATATAAAACCACACGTAACAATGAAAATACTTTTACGTAAAAATAACTTTTTCCTGACATGCAAACATAAACTTTAACTTTTTCTTTTTTTCCTCAACATGGCATAACATAAACATTTTTCATGATCATAAACATTTTTTTTTCCTTTCCCTTTTTCCTTTTTCTTTTTTTCCTTTGTTGAATTAAGATCGTTAATTGTGACTTTTCTCATCATGACATAAACCTCAAAAGTCGATGGATCCATCTACATGAAACCGTAGTACTAGGCGACGGGGGACATCAGCGACACTCTCACCCGTTAACTAAGCATTGGTCTATCCTCTTTCGAACATAAATACGATCGTCGAGGTTCCCTCTGGGGCCTTTTCCCATAAATGGGTTCTCTCTAGGGCATTTTCCCCTCACGATATTCCCATTCTTACCGTTACCTCATATCGTCACCTCATATTCGTAATGATGGAAGTACGATCGTCGGGCTCCCACTGGGACTGTCACCCTCATGATATCTCCAACAATATCGAATTAGTCACAATTACTTCACTTCCTTCAACGTTTACATTCTCATTACTTTATAAAAATCATGCATAACAGAACATTTTTTTTAAAAAACCAAGCATGCAACATGTCTTTTAAATATCTTCCTTAAATCATAAAAATCCCTTAGACATTTAAAAATCATAATTTAATCATGAAAATTTCATAAACTATCATAAAAATAGCATTTAGGGCACTGCCATGACTTTACTAATTTTTGGTGTAAAAAGATCGTTTTATCCCTGGACGTAAAATTCCATGTTTTTGAATTTTCCTTCATTTAAATGACTCTAACATGTTCCAAATAATTATTTAAGCTTACATGAATTTTTCCATATTTTTATTTAGCTTAAATCGAGTACTTTTAAATTAATCTTTAAATAAGACTTGTTAACACGTTTTAATCCCAAACTAAACCAAACCTCAATATAAAATTCCCAAATTAAAAATTAAACTTTTAATAATTATTTAAGCTTAAACCTAATTCTTCATTATTTTATAAAGCATAAAACTAGTTGTTTCAATTAATTCGTTAATTAGCGTTTCCTGTGGCGATTAAATCCTGAATAAATCCAAAACTCGTTATTTTGATCTCAAATTTTAAACATAACATTTTTAAGATTTATTCTACCCTTCCAAGTCATGAGCAACCCCCGTGGACCCATGGATTCAATTTTAGATATAAAAATCTCGTTTTTGACACATTATCGAACCCACCAATCCATCTCCAAATTTACTCGAGCCACGCCCAAGCCACCTTGAGCCAAAACCTAACCAACCATCCTAGGAACCCTCCTGACCAAGCCCAGCCCGAAAAACCAGTCTTGGCCCGCTCCAAAACCTTCTGAAACTTGACCCAATATTCTGCATGTGTGCGTGAGTGCCTTCTAGCCTATCTTAGGACTCCTTGCCAACTAGGACACCTCCAGCCCTTAACAACTTGACCCCTCATGACCCTAACCTCCCCTGGACTATGCCCAGACCAGCCCAACCCCTTAAACCCCTGCATCGAACCACTTGAAACCAGAAGACACAAGTTGCACGCTTGTGCTTCTTCACGCCAACCTGAACAAGCGGCCAGCCCAACCACTCCAGCCCCTGTCCCGACCCCTGTCTATCATCCTAGGACCCTATAGGACCCTCTTGGTTCGCCCCAGCCCCAACAACGAGCCACTATTTTTTTTATTTTTCCCGAACAGCTTCGTGAAAAGTGCCTTCTCGTGAGGACTCTTCTCCACCCAACTTAGTGCGAGCCCAGGCCCCATAGGACTCTACCAGGCCCTCACCCCTGACCATAATCGAGCCCCATCCAGCCCTGGCCAAAGCCCCAAGCCCCATGAAAGGAAATCCAACCCATGAAGGCAACACAAACTCTCGGCCCTCTTCCCTTATCCCACGTTGGTTCCAGCTTATGTTTGTTTGAATGTGCAGCTTATTTGTTTGATTAGGACTCCTTAAAACATGTATAAACCACCCTTAAACCTTTCCTAATCATGACAGCCCCTTAGGATCATGTTAAACATGAATTTTGGATCAACATGAATGATTTAAAAACTCTTCTTGATGCAAAAACGAACATATTACGAAGGTTCTCTTATTTTTCATACAAAAACACAATTAAATAAATACTATGATGTGATAGATGTTTGAAGGAAAGAATATGGCGTGCCTTTGCGTTTTAAACGCACGATTAAATGTTGACGATGCGAGGAACTTTGACGTAGGAGACCTTAGGATGCTTTTCTTCCAAACCTTGCTTGATTTCTCCTTCCAAATTTCGTGTGTGCCGTGTCTAGGGTGGGGAGAGTTTCTGAATATTTTAATGAGAGGGAGGCGTGTACAATGGTAGGGTTTTGGGGTGGGATTTGTATATTTTATACTAATTAAGTCACTAACAAGGCTTTAGGCCGATTAAGCCACTAAATTAGGCCCATTAATCTTAATTAAGATTTAATAAAATATTACCAAGGTTTTTGCTTAAATAAATTTGTGAATTTATTATGCGGGTTGCCAAAAAGCTCGTATTTTAGTTGAAAAACCAACACCGATAAAATTTACATCCCGGCGTATAAAATCACTTCAAAACCCCTTTATTTAAAAAATAAGAAAAAGCATCACCCTTATTTTAAATAATTAAAAACAATTACCCAATAAAAACATTTTCTATTTTTCAGCCCTCGGTCTCCGTTCCTCGATCGCAACTCGAATAACCTTTAAAAATACATTTTTATTCAACAATGTACAAAAATATATTTTAAACATGTTGATCGAGCAAAACTTGCATTGTGGAATCCTCAATAAAAATATGTTTTATATGCTCAAAATAATCGCAAGTGCACGATGTCAGGTTATAATATAGTGTACGTGAGTACGAGTATCGTTCCACTGAAGACTGTATTTAACAATTGTTATTTTCAGTTATTGAACCTTTAGCGACGAAAATGGATTTGATTGTTTTAACACTACTATGCTCAAATAAATGTGCAAATAAACAATTCAATGAATAACGAATGAGAATTAATATCTAAAATGTTGAGTAAAATTCAATGAGAATTGAATTTGTTGGGAATATCGGTTCACCTACCCCTCGTTAATTAATTAATTCGTTCGATAGTGATTATAGGCTTCCGACAGGATTTCCTATTCTACTGAACACACTCTCTCGAGCTATGCCAAACTAATTCGACTCAATGAAGTAATTAAACGTCTTTAATTATTTATCAAGAGTGAATCGCATTTCGATTTGTGAAATCCCCTAGTTTTCGACCCTAAGTACTATGACTATCGGCGTGTATCCAATTTCATATATCTATGTAAATTGTAGACCCACGGATTATACTACTCGTTCCTATCACAAGTTATTCTCTGGAACTCACTCGCAATATAAAAACGTTAAAGTTAGCTACGCTCTAACAACACAATTAAACAATAGTATCATCAAGAATAACGCAACAATCGAACATAAATTAATTCAAATCAAAGTTTGGGGTAGGATCCCCTTAAATACCAACAAATATTAAAGTTTAGCTACTAGAATTCATGATTGAAAATACCCAAAACAAAGTTCAAATGCTAAAACTAAATAAGAAATACTAGAAGTGACGAAAAACGCGAAGAACGATGGCCGGAAAAATTCAAATCTTCAATCTAAGCGCAAAGTGCTCTCCAAGACTTGTGGTGGCTGAATAGTGATGAAGAATATGTCTGAATAATCTCCAAAAGTCGTCCAATCCCCCTTCCGTATCAGCCATCTCCCTCCAATAAGGCAAGGAATCGCGCATGATATTTTTCCAAGAATAGGTGGCGCTCGGGCGGTAGAAAAGTACCGCTCGAGCGCCACACCTTCTGTAAACTTGCTTGGGATGTGCGGCATTTGCGCTCGGGCGGTAGAAATTACCGCTCGAGCGCCGACTCTTCTGTAATTTGTCCTTCGTAAGACATCTCTCGCGCCCGGGCGGTAGAAAAGTACCGCCCGAGCGCCGACCTTTCTGTCAAGTTATGCAGCTGTTCATCTTTTGCCCCCGGGCGGTAGAAAATTACCGCTCGGGCACCGCTCCTTCTTTCCATTGCCTTCTATTTTGTACACTTTGCTCCACTTTTTGTTTTCCGATCATTTTTCCTGCAAATTCATCACCGAACAGTGAGACATGATGATATGCAAATGATTACTCTAAAATGAACAAAAAGTAAATGAAATGCATGAATGCACAATGCAAACACAACTAAAACTAATGCAATAAAACGCGTAAAAACCACACCTATTACATGTATTTATGAACAACATAATTAATTCATGCAATTAAAATATTTAATTAAAATACAGGAGAATTTAATAATTCAAATGCATGTGGTTCGCGTGGACCTTTAAATTTTCGGGGCATTACAATCTTCCCCCCTTAAATTGAATTTCGTCCTCGAAATTAGCTTATCCTTAATAACCCAAAGTTTACACTCAGTACTAGTATCCAAAAAATCTACGCTTCCGCTGCGCTACTCTGATAAAACTTAAGTTCTAGAATGTCCTTACGTCTCCTTCATCCCAATTAAATTTTCCTTCGAAATCCTTATTTTTGAATTGCAACTTAAAAAGACCCATAATAACTTAGTATTATTACAACCTCGAATTTCAACTTTTCTTACAATTCCCAATAAAAATATGAATGACCATGCTTATCGTATATTACTTTCCTTATTTTATACCCAAAATTTTCATCAACTTATCAAATTTCAATCTTAAAATTCCAAACGCATCTGATAACGCGTAGATTTTCAAGCCTAATATCGATTCATCTTTAAAACCCCTTGATTACCATTCCTTATAACCATGATATCCCAAGATTCTGAATATCCTTACGAGCCCAAATCATCAAAAATTCTTAGTATTTAACCCATTCAATTCTCACTTATTGTTAAACTAGTCCCCAAATTCCTTAATAGTTGCAAAATTAATTCTTAATTTCCTCAAAAATTATCCTAATTGATCCTTAATTTAAAAAATTCCTACAATTAACCCATAAATTCTTGACATTCTTAATTTCCTTCTATTGGTTCAAAAATTTTAAACTTATTAACCCAAAATCAATTCTCATAATCAATCTTACCTTTCATCAAAACTTAAAATCCCAATTTATATTTTCTTATTCCCAAAGTCGTTGCAACTCTTCGAATCCTTATTACTTATGAGTAATTCCCAAAAATTAATTCAACTAGTAACCATGAATCATAAATATTTTTTAAGAAAATCTACGTGTCCCAAAGATATTTATAATATTCATGATTAACTTATAGCCCAAAAAGTAAAACGTCAATACTAAAACCCAAAAAAAATCGACATAATCCAATTCCACAACAAAGCCAACATGCGTTGAAATCAAATAATTTCTTATTTCATATCGTAACACGTATAAAAATCATGAAGCATATTATCTTTTAACATAACAAAGTCATGCAACCATACAGGGTAAAAATCATTTGCCATGAAACCTTAAACATAACGTCATACTGAATCATATAAAGCATGTAAAAAGTTACAAGTTGAGGATTGACGACTGATCTTTCCGGCGTTGATGGTGGCACAACCCTTTACAGGACCTTTGCTCTGATACCAACTGAAACGTCTGCCCTTTTTATTGCTTTAAAGGTACTAGAATTTTTTTTTAAAACACTCAATTTTCGGCCATGTACATTTACCACATAAAAATATTTTTATAAAATATTTTACTCTTCTAAAATAAAACACCAACCAACTAGCATTTTAAAAATCAAGTGCAATAGTCATAAAATGAAATCGTCAACTTTTTTGCCCAACCTAAAAAGCAATAACTTTGAAAAGTATAGTTCATACCAAACCTCTCAAAAAGCATAAATAAATAGTCTTAAAATCTTTAACGTAAATCTTGAATCATAAATCGTAAACCCGGAAAAAGTAGAAGCGCTGGTCCTCGGGTTGTATGCACCTTCAGCCGAGTCAAATCATCCGTCAAGACCTCCCTCAACCTCACCTGCATCCATCACACCTAGTGAGTTTTAAAGACTCAACACACCATAATCTTTATAACAAATAATACAATTAAAACCACACGTAATAGTGAAAATACTTTTACGTAAAAATAAATTTTTCCTAACATGCAAACATAAACTTTAACTTTTTCCTTTTTTCCTCAACATGGCATAACATAAACATTTTTCATGATCATAAACATTTTTTCCTTTTCCTTTTCTTTTTTTCTTTTTGTTTTTTTCCTTTTTCCTTTTTCCTTTGTTGAATTCAGATCGTTAATTGTTACTTTCCTCATCATGACATAAACCTCAAAAGTCGATGGATCCATCTACATGAAACCGCAGTACTGTGCGGCGGGGGACATCAGCGACACTCTCACCCGTTAACTAAGCCTTGGCCTATCCTCTTTCAAACAGAAATACGATCGTCGGGATTTCCTCTGGGCCTTTTCCCATAAATGGGTTCCCTCAGGGGCCTTTTCCCCTCATGATATTCCCATTCTTACCGTTACCTCATACCGTTACCTCATATTCGTAATGATGGAAATACGATCGTCGGGCTCCCACTGGGACCGTCACCCTCACGATATCTCCAACATTATCGAATTAGTCACAATTACTTCTCTTACTTCAACGTTTACATTCTCATTATTTTATAAAAATAATGCATAACAGAACATTTTTGTTTTTGAAACCAAGCATGCAACATGTCTTTTAAATGTCTTCTTTAAATCATAAAAATCCCTTAGAAATTAAAAATCATAATTTAAATATGAACATTTCATAAATATTTAAAAATAATCATAATATCATAAAACTAGCATTTAGGGCACTATCATGACATTTACTAATTTTTTGTGTAAAAAGACCGTTTTATCCCTGGACGTAAAATTTCACGTTTTTGATTTTTTCCTTCATTTCAATGACTCTAACATGTCCCAAATAATTATTTAAGCTTACATGAATTTTCCCATATTTTTATTTAGCATAAATCGAGGACTTTTAAATTAATATTTAAATAAGACTTATCAACACGTTTTAATCTCGAACTAAACCAAACATCAATATAAAATTCACAAATTAAAAACATAAACTTTTAATAATTATTTAAGGTTAAACCTAATTTTCTATAATTTTATAAAGCATAAAACTAGGTGTTTCAATTAATTCGTTAATTAGCGTTTCGTGCGGTGATTAAATCCCGAATATACTCCTAAGTCCGGATCTCCACGCTAACTGTCTTATCTCATTCTCTTCTTGACCCTGATCTAGCCCCACCTGTAGTGACCCGTTCCAGAATCACCTACTAATCAGAACTTAAGCATGCAAAATTAACATTTAAAACTGAATCAGGTAAACAGCGGAAAAACAGTAATACAACCCAATCGAATCTGTAAGTACAAAATACTTAAACAACCAGATCGAACTAAATTCCAAGAACAAATACCAACAACTACAGGTCAACCTCTGCCAGCTCCCTGTCCACTCCCTCCTGGACCGTCTAACCTGAGACCTGCCCCATCGAATAGGGTGTCCAAAACAGAGATAAACCGAGGACGTGAGCATAAAACGCTCAGTACCGAAAGCATGAGTATACAAGACTATGACATGCATGTATGCAAAATGTACTGGATACCAGGATCTGGGTATATCGAAAATACTGCTCAGGTAAATGACGTCAAGGTATGTAGCACTCTGCGCCGTCGCACCAGGAGGTGGCTCCCATACCAAAATAAACCTGTGGATATACCGGTGACCTGACCACCGTCGGCCAACGGGGTCCAACCATCCACAACAAACGAGGGCTGAGCACCCTCTCAACAGGCTATCTCAAAGATAATCAGGCTCAACATGATTATGCAAATGCCGCATAATAAACCATGCATCATATGACAGATAATAATGCAACATATAAACATGCAACACATAGTAAAGCATACTCAATCCTGCTATCTCGGATAGTACTTTCGTACCTCAAACCAGTAGATCCTAGCAATCAGCCCTAGAATCAAGCCTACAATCCAAGTGATACCATATCACTAAACCACATCTAAAAGCCTTAACTAGACTAATAGATACTCCCAAATCTCAAAGGGAACCCAGAACTATACCTGCGTCCGTAGTCAGCCCACTGATGCCGCTAGCCCCCAACTAGAGCACAGCTCCGCTACAAAACCAGTAGCTCCCCGCTAGTGCCCGAACCTCGGGAAAAGACTAGAAACCCATCAGAAACGACTAAAACGCTCTGGAACTCTCGGAATTGGCGAGTGAAAAGTGAAGCCTCGCGCTTCTATTTATAGACAACGATCGGACGATCCGATCCACTTCGGACGCTCCGATCCGGTACACTTCGGACGATCCGATCCACTTCGGACGATCCGAACATTGCATGTCTTCCACGTGTCCAGCCACCTGTCTTCGGACGATCCGAACCCTGATCGGACGATCCGAACTCTGACATGACATGACTCGTCTGACTCCGAACAGAACGGTCCATCCGAACCCACTTCGGACGATCCGAACCAACTTCGGACGATCCGAACCCGGTTCGGTCCTTCCGATCCCACCGAAATACAATTAATCCAATAATTAACTCAAATTAGGCATCGGGATACTACACCACCTGTTGTCATGCACACATACAAAACAGGACAACAGCCGGATAACTCCGGTGAGAATAAATCCCAGTATAAACAATGTAAACATGCAATTATATAAAACATATATAAACGCATAAATAAGATATCATTAACATGTAGCAACTCAACAGACATGAATGATATAAACACTGTAAATCAACATCTCGTATCAGACTCGACTCAACCGACGCGTCGTCTCAAACTCGACTCAACTGACTCGTCGTCTCAAACTCGACTCAATTCTAATCTAGGGATCCCGGTGTCTGAATAATGATAAATATATCGAATCTCAGTCGATAGGAATGAATCAATCCCTAAATGGCATCGATGTAATTCATATATCCAGAGGCTGGGCGAATCGGCCACAGAATTGACGAATCAGTCAAAGAATAGGCGAATCAGCCAATGACCAGACGAATCAGTCGATGACTAGGCGAATCAGCCGAAAACCAGACGAATCAGCCTGTAACTAGGCGAATCAACCGATGACTAAACGAATCAATAGTCAATACATACAGTGGATATAAATCAATAGACTACAAACATCAATCTCATCAATTACAAATATCAATGCAATAAACTAAGTATGTGATTTAGGGAAACTCGAGTCAAACCTCACTCGAGTTGTGCAATCCCAACTCAACATTAATTTATACCTTTCTTTCTGATATTCTAACCCGGTCGAAGTCTCGAACCCCAAGCCTGTCAATACTCAATCTGACAATAACGATATCGAGGGTACGGTATCAATACACCACTCAATCAATACAGGATATAATCAGAATTTAATCAAATTCTGTTTTAACAACATAACGCCATAATTTCAATATATCCAGCACTATCATATCAATCAGATATCAATCACAACACCTCATACTCGATAATACTTCAATCCTGATATCAATTCTCAATCCGACCAACTCTAAAAATCATAACAATTTCATATGGTATCTGTTCCTCAATCCAATTTCAATTATACGATGTCTAACATGCCAAGAACATCATATATAGATCATATCAGATTATGACAATACCATAATTTCAAATCATATCAAAACATAGCAAAACTTACGTCCAGTTGTAGCCTACGTCGATAGGAACTCAATATCAAAGTCGGATTCAAAATCAGACGAGCGGATTTCTCACAAAAGGCGTAAGGATTTTCTTCTTTTCTCGTGCTTCCCTTTCTTCGTTCCTCCCTTCGTTCCTTCTTTTTTTTCCAAGGATTAGGATGCACATATATATATATCTACATACACGAACATGCAAGAAGGCAAGTGTCTCAATGTGCCTACCGCACGTCTCGCGCATATGCGCGACTCATTTCGGCGCATATGCGCGAGACCCTAAGTCTCGGCGCGTGTCTTCACGGTGGCTCGCGCATATGCGCGCCTCATATTCGCGCATATGCGCTAGGTCTTCTGGACTTCGCATGCATTGCTCGCGCATATGCGCGCACATCCTTCGCACATATGCGCGAGGTCTTCTGCCCAACTCGCGCATGAGCGCGCCAACTAGTCGCGCATATACGCTAGGGCGACTGTTCCTCGCACATTTTCATGCATTTTCTCGTCTTTTCCGGTCAGATCCTTTCCGTCTATAATCACATCAATTATCACAAAATCATTTCAAATTACGGTAATCGAATTCTCGGGCCTTACATTTCTCCCCCTCTAAGATACGATTTCGTCCCCGAAATCATAGGCCATCAATTCAGATATATCAGAAAAATGTATAATAGAGTTTAATTAGAAAATTCATCTCAATGAATTCATTCTGAAATCAATCTCATATCAATAAGTATAATATCATAATATATACTACTCGACATAACTCTGATCGAATCAATCTCGCAATACTGGCTATACAACATCCGTATATATCTACCAACAGTTTGTAACAACTCAACACCATCAGCTGTTATCGAATCTGTTTATCCCAATCAAGGATATATTCGATCTTCGGTCTCAAATACCAACAATCATCGTCCGATGTTGGAATATTCAGTCTTTTTATTATGAACTGTTTTCATTTTCTTCTGAGTTAGCTTTACCTTTTCAATCATATCTTCTGATCATGTCAGGTCCGATCTCAGGGACCTTAGAGATATCGTCCCAATAAAGAGGGGATCTGCATTTCTTATCGTACAAAGCTTCGAAAAGGGCCATCTCAATACTCGTCTGATAGATGTTGTTGTACGATAATTCACAAATGACAATAAATCATGTCAACTAGTGCTAAAATCCAACACTACAGTTCCTGGATATTCTCCAGTATTCGGATAGTTCGCCCCGACTATTCGTCAGTCTATAGACGGTAGGTGAAAGAGTTTATGGTATATTCTGCCAAAAATACTAAATCAACCGAAAATCATAGTATGATATAGTCAATTTTGGCATTCAATGCAGTCTAATCACTCTTCTAACATAACTCTTGATCGTCTGATCTTATCGTCACATCATCCTATACACATAATATATGCAGATTCAAGCATTCTATCAATTACAATCATAATCACATCGCAATACCGTCTTAGGAAGATTTCAATAGTTTCGTTACCGACTCATAGAAATATACTCCCATTTCTATTTCAGAATCAATAATCTGTATAACCAATCTCTTGGTTTCTATCTTTCTGTATTTATCTATCGGTGATTAGACATTTCAGTACCAACTTTGCCACATCTACTCTCATCTATTTCTATCAATACCTTTTCTGGTATCAAACTGCACACTGAATAAATTATTGCACACTTCTGGCAATATTTATCATTTTAAATTCGGAACATCTGGCACAATAGATTGGTTATTCATATACAATGCAGTATTACTTACGTGATTCAAACACGGATTCAGAACGACAGCAAGATTCAATCAGATTAAAAAAATCACTCATCGGTACTGATCTGTTAAACTCATAAAACCGCAAATATCTGACACTGATATCCACCTCGGCCAACTAATTACGGTTTAATTCTGTTAAAATCAACAAATATATCATCTTCAGATATAACACATCTTGAATGCAATCTATCTCAATCAGGATTCAAAATTTCAACAATTTCTGATATCAAATCAAGGCTAAAATCAATCTCTCTGACTGGAATCAGATCTGAAGTCTTATTTGGGGAAAACATCAATAACTTTCATATCATTGGTAAATCAGCCAATGATGGACTCAACTTCAGTAAATCAACTGAATACATAAGGAGTTCCTCTGCTCCTTTCTGTAATAATCGAGTCATAGATAGTAAAGATTATCAAAGGAATTCTCAATCTAGAATCCTTATTGTATAATATTCATCCCTTGACCATCTCAGGTTCGATTCTCACCATCTTCTGGAACTAATCTAGGGTAGCTCTGTACTTGGTCACCATATCAATATCAGTAATGCAGTCCCAAACTCAGACAACACTAGTACCATACAAGCTACCACACGATCTATATCGATCTCATTCTCATCCTACTGTAGTATTCAATATTTTATAGAATCCACTGCTATAAAAACTCTCCCCAACCGTTAAAGAGCTACACTACAGTAAATAAAGACTCAACAAGCAATGCATGACTCAATGTAAATCTTTCAAAATTAAACGCATGGGAAGCATTCGTATTTATCAATACAAAATAAGGATAACTATATCAAGAACAGTTACCTGCAACATCATCATCTGGTGCTTCCTGAGCCCGCTCCTCGGTCAAAGCAAATACTCTGGCCTGTTGTCTAGGAGGCTGGCCAACTGTCTGGCTTCCTCCTGGCCTCTGCTGTGACTGAGATGGTGCTGGCTGAAATGAATGAACAGCAGCTGATCGTCTACTCAACTGTGCCACTGATCCAGATGATTCGGCTCCCTGGGATCTTTGGGAACCCCTCTATGGACACACTCTGGAAAAATGTCCCTGTTGTTTGCAGAAGTGGCAACTACCAAGTACTCCTTGGCATTGCTCAGTGGAATGTCTCCCTCTACAAGTTCCACAGTAAGCCTCGGTATAACTCTGTTTGGAACCACTAGAGCTAGAAGAACTGCCGTCTGACTTCTTAAACTGCTTTCCTCTAGCCTTCAGAAAGTCTTTCTTTCCACCACTGCTACTGTCACTCTCGAATCGGGGAGGTGGTTGCGGTGGTCTCGGTGAGGGAGAAACATCTGCAGCTCCTCTCTGCCTTATCAGGCCCGCTTCAGTGCCCTTTGCTCTATTCATGGCATCAGCAAAGTTATTTGGTCGCCCTGTGTTTACTAATGTAAAGATATCGGGATTCAAGCCATTGATGAACTGATCAGCAACGGCTTCGTCATTTTCAGCCACATGTAGAGCAAACTTCAACAAGGTAGAGAACTTGGTCACATATTCTTCAATGTTCAGCTGACCCTGTCTCAAATTGGCAAACTCCGCCCCCTGGTCTTTCCTGTACGACACTGGGAAAATCTCTGATAAAACTCAGTTTTAAATACATCCATAGTAATAGTCGTACCTCGATGCTCCAAGGCCCTCTTCATCGTAACCCACCAGTTCTTTGCAATGTCCTGCAACTGGTGTCCTACCAGCCGAACTCGTCGTTCATCTGTATGCTCCAACGAATCATACAACATTTCTATGTCATTCAACCAACTCTCACAGTCAACCGAAGTTTCTATTCCTTTAAGGGTTGGCGGTTTGAATGACTGGAATCTTTTCAATAATTTTTCCATTGGAGTGGCTGTAACATCCATGGGAGGATTCGAAGTACTACTCTGTTCCGGAATTCTTTTCGGAGGCATATCTGATAATCAAATGGATTAGTAACCCAATCCAATAAACCTGTTTCACTTCAGTTCCCTCCTCTGATCATCTTACTGCTGATCGAGAATCAGTTCAAATTCGTTCCCAATAATACATATTACACAATCAAATCAGATAAGTCAAGTAACATGTATTATATAAAAAAGTACAGCATGCTAGCAATCACAAGCAAGGAAAGAAAACTCAATCTACCCCGCTCACTAGCTTCTATCTCAGTCTAAAGGATCTATCGCTCTAATACCACCTGTTGTGAGGACCCGAACTTAATTCAATTCTTAATCACTTTCTGGGAATAATTAATCAATTATAATAAACAGGGTCTAAATTTTTTTTAAAACACGAGAGTACGCAGCATATGAAATAAGTCTTATCCCATTTACAAGATCACTATTCAGATCTAAGTACAAGTCCTGCACAACAATAAATCATAATAACTACTGTTTCTTCACTACACCTCAGGTGATATAACAGATATACTCCTAAGTCCGGATCTCAACGCTAACTGTCTTATCTCATTCTCTTCTTGACCCTGATCCAGTCCCACCTGTTGTCATGCACACATACAAAACAGGACAACAGCCAGATAACTCCGGTGAGAATAAATCCCAGTATAAACAATGTAAACATGCAATTATATAAAACATATATAAACGCATAAATAAGATATCATTAACATGTAGCAACTCAACAGACATGAATGATATAAACACTGTAAATCAACATGTCGTATCAGACTCGACTTAACCGACGTGTCGTCTCAGACTCGACTCAACTGACGCGTACTCGACTCAATTCTAATCTAGGGATCCCGGTGTCTGAATAATGATAAATAAATCGAATCTCAGTCGATATGAATGAATGAATCCCTAAACAGCATCGATATAATTCCTATATCCAGTGGCTGGGCAAATCGGCCACAGAATTGATGAATCAGCCAAAGAATAGGCAAATCAGCCAATGACCAGACGAATCAGTCGATGACTAAGCGAATCAGACGATAACCAGACGAATCAGCCGTTAACTAGGCGAATCAGCCGATGACTAAACAAATCAATAGTCAATACATGCAGTGGCTATAAATAAATAGAATACAAACATCAATCTCATCAATTACAAATATCAATGCAATAAACTAAGTATGTGATTTAGGGAAACTCGAGTCAAACATCACTTGAGTTGTGCAATCCCAACTCAACATTAATTTATACCTTTCTTTCTGATACTCTGACTCGGTCGAAGTCTCGAACCCCAAGCTTGTCAATACTCAAACTGACAATAACGATATCGAGGGTACGGTATCAATACTCCACTCAATCAATACTGGATATAATCAGAATTTAATCAAATTCTGTTTTAATAACATAACGTCATAATTTTAATATATCCAGCACTATCATACCAATCAGATATCAATCCCAACACCTCATACTCGATAAAACTTCAATCTTGATATCAATTCTCAATCCGACCAACTCTAAAAATCATAACAATTTCATATGGTATATGTTCCTCAATCCAATTTCAATTATATGATGTCTAACATGCCAAGAACATCATATATAGATCATATCAGATTCTGACAATACCATAATTTCAAATCATATCAAAATGTAGCAAAACTTACGTCCAGTTGTAGCCGACGTCGATAGGAACTCAATACCGAAGTCGGATTCAAAATCGGACGGACGGATTTCTCACAAAAGGCATAAGGATTTTCTTCTTTTCTCGTGCTTCCCTTTCTTCATTTCTCCCTTCGTTCCTTCTTTTTTTTCCAAGGATTAGGATGTACATATATATATATACATACACGAACATGCAAGAAGGCAAGTGTCTCAATGTGCCTACCGCACATCTCGCGCATATGCGCGACTCATTTCGGCGCATATGCACGAGACCCTAAGTCTCGGCGCGTGTCTTCACGGTGGCTCGCGCATATGCACGCACATCCTTCGTGCAAATGCGCGAGGTCTTCTGCCCAACTCACGCATGTGCGCGCCAACTAGTCGCGCATATGCGCGAGGGCGACTGTTCCTCGCACATTTTCATGCATTTTCTCGTCTTTTCCGGTCCGATCTTTTCCATCTATAATCACATCAATTATCACCAAATCATTTCAAATTACGGTAATCGAATTCTCGGGCCTTACACCCTTATTTTAAATAATTAAAAACAATTACCCAATAAAAACATTTTCTATTTTTCAGCGCTCGGTCTCCGTTCCTCGATCGCAACTCGAATAACCTTTAAAAATACATTTTTATGCAACAATGTAGAAAAATATATTTTAAACATGTAAATATTCACAACATAATTAATTCATGCAATTAAAACATTTAATTAAAATACAGGAGAATTTAATAAATCAAATGCATGTGGTTCGCGTGGACCTTTAAATTTTCGGGGCGTTACAATAAGATATTCAAAGGGGTGGTAAATGTGGGATATCTGAAAGGATATCGAATGGGGGTCTTTTACACGTATTAACGTGTGCCATTCGAATTCATATAAGCTACAAAGAGGTGAAAAATGATAAATTATTTTTATTTTGTGGCTCGAAAGGCTCAACCGATCCAAAAATCACCTAAATCATTCCTAAATCATAGTTTCTCCGTATTTCGCCTCGAGTGTTGTTTGGATAATTCTAGACAAAATCTCAATTCACCAACACAAAATAGAATCTAATCATCATGAAAAATGGTGTTTCAATGCATCAACCAAATACATATATATTCAAAAGAAAAGTGCTTCGCTTCCAAGAAATTTCAAGAACACATTTCTTTTCTCATATAGGCTCAAGAGGGCTTCAAATAAATATTTATGAACAATATACATAGGCCCAAATAAAATCAAAGATTACCTCAATTATATATGTGTTTGCAAAAATTTCTTTCAATGCCAAATGAAAATCACAGAGTTGTTAAGAAATTATAAGTCTCAAACTTACCAAATTTCATGATTGTTTTCTAAAATTTTCAAATTGATTGATGAACAAGAATGAAATGCATGATCTTTCTTCTCAACATAAAAATTTTGTACATCATTGGCCATTTCAAAAAAAATCATTATTATGACACTACAAACTCACAAGCAAATAAAACACTCAATTAAAACTAAATATTTGAAATAAAATAAATAACATCTGCCTCAAAATAAAATATGTGCACCATCCTCGATGTAAATGTTCATAAAAGACAGAGTAATACATATACCTCCGGCAACGAACGTCAGTGGTCATTGACGTCCTCATCATTTGTGCCTTCTGGAAAATTATTGCAGGTGCAGCGAAAAATAGACCACGGGTACGCTTTGCCTACTATAATTTTTATTTTTCAATCAGAAGACACTGCGGGTGCGCTCGGAATCGTAACGCGAGTGCGGTTTAGTCTCTGTCAACCCAACCCGGGTGCGCTCAATAAGGTACCACGGGTGCGGTATGGCTATTGGAAATTTTTAATTTTCTGTCTTCAACTACCGCAGGTGCCGTAGATTTCTAGCGCGGGTGCGCTCTTTGAAATTGTTTTCTCTTATAATTTATAGTCCTGAAAAACACAATTGGGAGTCATAAGATTTGAGGAGATGCAAGAACACACTAAACCAAAAATCTCAACCAAAAATAATAATACAAGAATAAAAGCAAAACGAAATGCAATAAAGTAACAAAAATTTGGGTTGCCTCCCAATAAGCGCTTGGTTTAACATCGTCAGCTTGATTGCCACTAATCATGTTCATGGTGGGTCGTATGATTTCTTGGATGCCTTTATTTCCACCATTTTACCTTCAACTTCAATTTCACGTCAATGATGGCTCCAACAGTATCCAATAATGGTCGTCCTAGAATGGCGGGGACGTTCTGAGTATTCTCCATCTCAAGTACCGCAAACTCTGCTAGAAGCTTCAATTTATCGATCTGAAGTTCAACATCTTCAACAATACCCAACGGTATCCTGACCGATTTATCTGTCATCTGCAAGCTTAGTTCTGTGTGCTTCATCCTGCTCAATCCAAGTTTCTCGTATAGAGAACTTGGCATTATATTCACGCTTGCTCCTGAGTCACAGATAGTTTTTTCCACTAATTGACCCCCTATTTC